>NC_040882.2:2365380-2575380 GCF_900634795.4 Betta splendens
AGTGCTGTTTGTGCTTGTAATACAACAATTATGGAACTTGTATTCAATTAACACTTTGTTGATTAACTCCTTTTTTTCACACAGCTCATATCGAGGCCTCGTTTCATGTGGGATGCGTCGTTTCTCTGCCCTTTTTTTTTCCGCTTCCTTTTCAACTTGACACACACGACAATTCTTCGCCGCATTGTTTTTCCTAAATCGGGCCATGAAATCTCTCCGAATTTGCATATTCACAGTGATAATTGCAAAGCTGGCAGATAGTTGTGCTATAATTGCAAACTAATGACTGCAAAATAATTTGTTAACTCCCAAGATATTGAGCTTTTCCTTTTCCTTTTTTGTTGGACTTGAGTGACAGCTCCAGCAGGTTAAAGAAGGTCTTATCTGTGGATTTGTGTTTGAAGCGACTAATGGCTGGAGTCACGGCATCGTCACTGTCGCAGCGTGTGATCTGTGTACTACGACATCCTGTATGAGCTGTTTATCTTGTAGTTCCTGTCTGAGGGGCTTTAATGCGCTCCTCTCTTCCTACGTGAGAAAGTATGAACTTGGAAAAACAGACGTGCTGTTATTAGTAACAGCTGCAGAGGATCCCAGCACTGGGAACAGGATGTGAGGACGTCAGCTGCTGCGTTCACCTGGACACCTCCGAATCAGTGACGCCCGGCACTTGTGATGGGAGTTCAAAACAGAAAAAACGACTGTGATCCTGTTCACATCAGGGAACTTGTCCGTGCGCTTTGCAGTCTCTGCACCCCCCCCTCACAGCCCCACCCCCGCTGACAGAGAGCGGAGCGCTGTCCTCTTTAAGCTTGGCAGTAATTGAAATAAATTACGGGAGCACAGCATTGTTGTTATCTGCGGTTAGTTAACAGAACCTCTCTCGCTCTCAGGGAACGGAGGGTTTCAGGGAGGAGGAGGAGGAGGAGGAGGACAACGAGGTTCCAGTGACCCAGATTTTGTCTCAAAACATAAATAAATGATCACCCCCTTCACCCCCCCCCGTATAAACGCAGCACACACGCGCTCCGCTGCAGTGGTCAGAGTGTAATCTAGCTTCAAAGGGGTCTATTACGTTACCTGGACCATTTGTAACATCACTGGTGACAGTTGCACATCCTCATTGTCTCCCTGTGAAGGGGGAGAGGGTTCGTGTGGGAGGCATCCTGAGAAAACAGGGCTCCGGTCACAAAGAGGGACAAACGGAGCCTGTGCAGAAGTGACGGCGTCTGAAAACGGGCCGGTCGGCGGCGGCGGCGGCGCTGTAGCAGCGTTCTCTGGCGACTGCTGTGACACTGCCATTCCCATGCCCCGCTGAATTCCTCCGCTCGGATCCCAGGCATTTAAAACGCTCCCCGCCCCCCTCGCTCCCCCCGCGCCGTTCAGGATGTAGCCAAAAGTCCAGTGACCTATGTGGGAGTGGATATTTTGGAAGACGGCCCTGGCTCTTTCGCTCTATTCCCGTCCTCGCACGTTCATTAGCCTGGCCTCCAGAGCCGGAGTGTTTACATGTTGTTATCATTCCTCTCCTATCATTTTTCTTCCCTGTGTTTTTTCTTCTTCTCTGTTTTCCCTCCAACCCAGGGATGTTTTTTTGTAGGTGGGGTCGTCTGGTTCTATAAACTCACGTATGTGACATTAGGACTCCGGCAATCGGCCGCTGGGTTAAACATGCATGTGTTTATGTGTGAGTCGTTACAGTGGGGGCTGTGGACTTTGTTAACTATGAACCTGAACACATCATCTGCTGGAAAGTGGTGCCTCTGAGCAGACGATGCATTCGCTGACCAGACAACAGTGACTAATGGACACACGTCTCTTTTATTTCCCCCCCAGTACTGTACACAGCCGACTTCATAGGAGGCCGTATAATGTGCTACTGTATAGAGGTCAAGGTAGAAGGCGAAGTCAGCTTCTGACCAAGTCATTATTTACAGTTGATTCCAACAGAGGAAGTTTTCCCGACCGGGCCTCGGCTCTTTCAGCCCAGCAGAAGAAATAATGACCCGTAGGTGCTCAGCTGTTGGGAGGAAATCGTTTCTTCATCTGTTTACATTATTACAGTGAGAAGACGGCGCGGTGCCCCCCCCGGCGTCCCGCCTCCCCCGCTGCACCCCACAGCGCCGCCTGCCTCTCTTCCTCACCTAAACCTTGTCCCACCTTTACTTACTCAGTGCTTGATTGTGCTGCAGCTTTATTTTTTTCCTAATGCACCATTAGATGTGAAAATAAAAACATACTCTCAGAAAAGCTCCAACTAAAAAAAAAAAAAAAAAAAAAAAAGACAGACTGAACCTGTCTTTATATTATAATATGTTTGAAGGTTGAACCTGACAGACATTTGCTGCGGCCCCTTCTCTCCTCCCTGTGGTTTCCTCCAGTGGCTGCTGGATCCAAAGAGAGCTCGCCAGAAGAAAGCGGTGGAGCAGTTGTTAGAAGAAATCAGGGCCCAAAGCAACTAATCAACGTATTACTTGTGTCACAGCGACTTAAATCAACGCTTTTTGAAGCCCGTCTTTGAACGTTTCCCTGCGAGACCTGTGAAATATTCAACTCTTCGCTTCACCTGATATTTCGGGAGGTGTTCGGCAGAAGTGTGAATTCTCTTTCTTCCATTTGTTCCTGATGGGCTGTCGCTGGCCCAGTGGCACCGAGCTTCGTGTATCAGGCGGACACGGCGTTTCATCGCCGTTAATCAAAATGAATAAACATGCATAATTGCATAGAGCGGGGAGAAGTTAGGCAAATTCAGAGGGAATTTTCAATGCCCCATGAAGTATTAAAACGGAGCCTGGCCTCATTTTTCTCCTGTTCTCCACCTAACTGTACTTCCCCACCTATGTCTGCGCCGCCTGCGCCGCCGTGTATATCTCAGCTTTTCATCGCACGTGCTTTTCTCCAACACACAAACCATTAGGACAAAATATTTACTTTTCGCAGACCTATTCCCGTACTTCTCCTGACTTTGATATTCTGTTTGATTTCCAGCTACACCCCCCCCCTCACTCCCGATCCCCTTTCAGACATGTAGAAGTTTAAGAAATCTGTGGGTTTGATGTGATTTTTCCCGCCTTTGTACATCATAGGCAAACATGAAGAAAAAAGAAAAGCTGGGGCAACTAAGATTGACATGTTTTTTTATTTTGACAGGGCTCACCCTCCCTGCCCTTAGTTTATGATCATAAATAGTGCATGCTGCTTATTAGGAAGCTGCTAGCGCGTTCTTAGCTGGTGAGTGTGTTGCTCACTGGTGTTAGCAGACAATTTGCCAGTACACATGTGCGATATTATTAGTGTTTCCCTTTCATCCTGTGCCCCGCTCTCCCCTCTCTGTCTCTCCCTCCAGCCAGTCCTGTGCCATCCTGTGCAAAGCACTCTGGGAAAGGCTGTACTCGCCGCGCGACGCTCGTCATGCAGCTAAATTTGATGGGAAAAGCGCATAATTTGCCTCTTCTTAGATTAAATCTAACTAATGTGATTATGTGGCACAGACGCAGGAGTGTATGCAACAGCACAGGCGCACAAAAGCCGGTATGATGACAGAATTTCAAGATGTTTCACGTAGCTGAGAGGAGAGAAAAAAGGGAAGAAAGGCCGGGGCTTTTAATGCTGCATGGAGCAACATCTGGCTCCAATTACCCACTGTGAGGTAGGTGCTCTATTATAAAGGGAAACTCAAAGGATTTCCTCTCTTAAAATACACGTTATCCCTTAATTCCTGCCTAAATTACCTCTTAAGCGAGGCCTGTAATTCATAAACCCCTGCAGTCCAGGTCCGTGTCCTTGTCGGCTGCCAGCTAAACTAAACTCTGTGTCACCTTGACCGTGGAGGTAGCCGTCCTCGGAGGCCGCCGGCCGAGAGTGACACGGGCCAGCGTGAGATCGGTGGCGCGCTCGCACCTCCCGTCCCCTCAGATAGCGGCCTGCTGGAGTGAGGAGGGACATAATGGCCCGTGGAACCTTTCTAAAAGGATGTTTTTGCGAGAGGTGGGAGAGAAAGGGGGTGGGGGGGGGGTAGTGCGAGGGCCCCGGGGTCTCGTGGGATAGATTTGCAAGTGGAGATAGTCCGATTCACCTCTCCCTGACACTGACGCCAGCAAACAGTCAGTCTGTGGTCAAGGCGAGTACGGCCCCAAAGCCCCGCCTCCAAACACATGATGGGGCTCCGGGACACGCACGCGTGCAGGAAAGCACAGGTCTGTCAGGAGGGCTAATTTGATGCTGCAGTAGGTTCCCTCCTGAGGTTCACTTCAGCGGGTGCGAGTGCTGGTGTCACTGGGTCAGAGATAAAGTTCTCCGCTGAAGCTTCAGAGTCGATTAACAGGCGAAGCGACAGGATTAAACAGCTCAGCTACAAGCACAAGGCGCTATCATTCATTCCATCGATGGAACTCAGAGCTAATAACCCATGAATAACCCCCCAAATAAGGTGCAAAGTGCAACGAATGACATTTTTATTTGAGCTACAGTTTAACAAAGCACAGCATCTTTCAAGCAGTTCGCCAGTAGCCAAACACAGTTATGCAGCTCAGAATGAGGAGAACTGGACCACAACTAAACCCGTAAATAAAGCAGAATGGTCCGTTCTAAAAGGGGTTTAACACACAACAATCCCAAATATGTGACAGTGCACGCACTTTAATAAGCTGATGAATGAAATGTTTTTTTAGGCAGAACACATGAACGCAAAGGTTCTTATGAGTTGATGATCCTGAGCTCCCTGGTTCTCTGTAACCTGGTGCCAGTGCTGCCGTCCAGTAATTACACACTGTTTTGTTTCCAGAGTCACACGAGGCAGCAAGTGAGAAGAAAACTGACTTTCCTCGAATAACTGGATTCCTCCGAGGGGGGAAAATGATCCGTAACTGTCCAGCGCTTGGAAAACAAAGCGTCCCGGGCTCTGGTAACATTTTTCCGACCTGGCTGACTGTCGGAGTCCTGACAGAGCAGGTATCGGCGCACCGCAGCCTGATTTCACAAGGTTTCGGGTGAATTTTTAATTTGTGGAAACATGGGTCGGACGCCACGGTCCAGCGACCGCAAGGAAACAGCGTCTCCAAGAATCTGCCCCAACCCTGTTATTAGGTGGTAACTCAGACAACTCACTCGTTTCATCGGGACCTGCCCAGAAAACACCAGATGCCTCCAGTGTCTGTTCTGTCAGGGTTACACAACCTGCATTTTGTCTAGCGACCACTTAAGTGCACGTTTGGTAAAAGACAAGTTCTTCTTTATGTTTTCTCGAGTTCATCGGAAGGTTCGCCGCAAAATTGTTTGTGTCAATTTAAGGAGCCCAATGGGTCCAAACATACCAAAGAGGCAGACACATTAGTCCTAAGTAGACGTTGTCTTCTTTGTTGTGCTTTTAATGGCGCAAATTACCTGCCGTACCTGGTAATTAATCATTACCCCAAACGCTTGTCAGTGCTTAAGGAGCATTTGGGGCCCGGCGCTGATCTGGTGCAGTGACTCACGTCTCCCGACAGATTTCAGATTTAACATAGTAATTGTGGATCTTGGAACGGACCCTAACTAAAGCAAACAGTGTTTGTTTCCCATCAGGGCTTCGGCGCTTCAGCTCAACCTGAACCAGAGTTTTGTCGACTAAATCTTGCTTTTATGTGTTAATGTTTTATTAATTTTTCCTGACGCTCGTCTTTTCCATGCGACGCTTTAATGTTACGTCCGTTGCTTTTATGTTTCCTTCTTCCCTTACATTACTCTTTTAATACATGTATTTTACTGCTTGTTTGTTGAAGCGCTGCTGCACTTGTTCACATCCTCAAATTCAGCTGGAATCCTTTGGTTAAAACACAGCTCATCTCCCATTCATATACTTTTGAACATAAACTAAACTTTTAGCCTTTTAGACACGGATGCAGACAAAGTGATTGATACAAATACATATAAAACAGTTAGAAATTAATATGTATTCATTATCATTATTTATCTGCCTCTTACTCTTAAAGTTTTGAGCCACCATAGTCTCGGTGCAGACCAGCGTCACCTTTTGTGTCGCTGCATCCGCCAAACACCACAGATTTGATCGGATTCTTCTTCCAGGAGGAGAAATGACAGCGCAGGTCTCTGGGAGTATGTTGGTCTAATTCAACACAAATACAGCAAAGGGGAAATAGACTATTTCTGAAGCCAGTCATCCATCACCACTGAGGAGAATGTCCAGTTGGTGGCTCCAGCAGGCTTAGAATAGCCTTTTGTTCAAACACCTTTAATAATTAAACACCTACTCAGACCCTCAGGCTTTACAAGATTGAAGACTTTCGCAGGGGAGGAAAAAAATCCCTTCGCTTCCATGTGCTATTGTAACCTGTGTTTGGCTGAGATGAGGTGCGTCCTATCACCTAATGCCTTTTCCTTGCCCTGAGTCCTTTAGTGCGCTCATAAAAGAGAAATCTGCCAGTTACATCTCTAGGTTTATTTTCAAACTACGGTATGAACATTCTGACGTTCTCCTAAAAAGGACAAGAATTGTTTAGTCTTGGGGCAAATTGAAAAGATAAGTTCTGTCCAAGTATGAAGCTGGCATCTCGTCCTGAAGACATTTGTCATTTCCTGTCAGGCCTCTGATGATTTAAAAAAAAAAAAAAAATATATATATATATATATATATATATAAAAAAGAAACAAACTAAACATTTGTTTTATAACGCCTCATGGGAAAAATTTCAGGGATGAACCAAATTCTTTTATCTTTCCTGTGTATCATATGAGTCATAAAACTTTCTTGTTCAATAGCTCAACAGGCCTGAAGTTTGTGAATCAGCTCCACACCGGGCTACGTGGGTCACAGGCTTCTGCTTCCTGCCACATTAAACACTCGGCCCGGCCTGTTCCACGTCCTGTGGGACCAAATAATGACTAAGGCCAAAAAAAAAACAACCCAGATATGCTGAGAACAAGCACCTGAGAGAGAACAGCTGTCTTGTAAAAGGTCAGTCTCCCACTGTTCCTCGGTCTCTCACTCCATTTCCGGCCTCTCGGCTTCCACCCCCCCCCCCCCTTCCCTTCTCGTTCCCACCCTCGCCCGTTTGACTCCAGTGTCACATACTTTGGCTTTTTTCTCATCTGCGCTGCTCCGACTCCCTTTGCGCTGCACCTAGAGAATTCTTGGCAGAGCCTGACCACCTTGTAATCCCATGAAGGGAAAAATGAAGTGGGTGGATAAATGCACTGCGCTCTGCTTTATAAAACTTCCCTGCGAGTGGATATATATGGGTCTCTTGAGGTGTTTGTTTTTCCCGAGTGTAGTGTAGCTATCAACGTTACGCACATGTGGAACCCCCCCCCCCCACCCATACACCCCCACCACACCCCGTCATGCACACACACACACACACACACACACACACACACACACACACACACACACACACACACACACACACACACACACACACACACACACACACACACACACATAAACATTGACAAACAGTCTCGAAAAGGAAAAAAACAAACACAAATCAAATTGGTTACATTTGGGTTGTTTTGGACAGAAATTTCTCATAACCCACTAAACGAAAGGCTGCTGCAATTTTGCAGACAAACAAACAATGTTTGGACTGATCACTTTCAATAAATGCCTTACTCACATATTTGACCACTAATATTTATCTTGAAATCGGTGCAGCCGCCAGACCGATTAAACAAACACTGAGCTCCCATGTCTCTTATACCAACATACATGCAAAAACCAACAGTAAACACGGTGACGTCACCGAAAGCAGCAGCAGAACCACGCCGGACCCGGACCTGCTGCATGATGAGCGCTGGGTGCAGTTTTGAGGCTGTTACCTTGCGGTGACCCTGTGAGTGTTCCCGGGGACGTTCTGGGGCGTGTCCGGTGGGCACGGGGGGGCGTGGCTGCCTTTCACCAAGCCACAGTTGTCAAGGTTATGCTAATGGCGCCACAACCAACAATGGAGGAGAGCGTGTGAAATAACCGGTATGAAATGTTTGTCCAGATCCACGGACAGTGATCGGGAGCCTTAACAGCCTTGTTTGGACCCTGCCGAGACCACTTCATATTATGCTCTTATGAGTCAATCTGAGCTCAACACTCCAAACTCAGGCCACTTTTTTTACATATCCTAAGCATTTCATGTGAGAATGACAATCAGCCTGGAGCTACGTCTTTGGTTGAATGTATTGGCTGGAACCTTTGATTTGGTACATTCAAGGAATGCGCTCTCTGTGTTTGTTGACTCTATCTTCTCCCTTTCATGCCCCATCAGTGTTCATGTGAATGTGCATCACGACTGCCTATGTGATGTGAAGTCCTATGACCTGAAAGTTGTATAACTAAACACGTGATTCAAACTTCCTTGGGAGCGTTTTACTTGCTTTCATGCTCCCAGCATGTGTGGGTTTATGCGTATAGCTCTATGTATGTACAGGACTGCATGTGTGCATGTGGCCTGAATATCAAACAGGCCCCTGGCTGGTTGAGAGCAGGTCTCATTGCTCTGACTTGATGAGGGACTCTGTTAGTCTGCTGTGATGACTTCTCTTTCGTCTTCCCTTTCTTATCATCTGCAGGCAGGAGTGGAGATGTGGAGGGTTGTGATGGTGGGACTGGGGGGGGGGGGGGGTCGGTATGGATGCCACATGGGATGACCAAGGTTACGTTACGGTCAGCACTCCCATCGGCACCTCTGTCAGGAAAGTAGCAAGACTTCTGTCTTGAGTTTTAAAGAGAAAAGGAAACAGAAATGAAATAAATCAGCATATAAAATAAGTAGGTAATGATTGTAGGAGGAGGGAGGGGGAGCGGAGCGACAGGTCTCACTGGGTATTTCAAGCGAGCGCTTGTCAAGTGCGCGGCGGCGGCAGAGTGCATGACAGCTCTGACAAGAGTTAGCGAAGGTCCTCCAGCGCTTCTCTTTCGTGTGACAAGCCGAGGCGGTCGGGGAGGGCCGTCGAGCCGCCCAAGACAGCTGAGGTCGCGGGAGCGGCTTCCGGTGGGTCGCGCCGACGCCAACCTGCCTGTCATGACTCATGAAGTTTGCGGAGAGAAGCGGGAGCGGAGGGGAGCTGGTTTCCCGGTGGGTGCGGGGGGCGAAGCAGGTGAAAGGTGGGACAGCGCTACACGCAACCCACCGTGTAGCGGTCCTGTGAAGGACGTGCATCCTATTAGCGTACATGCAGGAGTGTGTGTAGTTCAGCGCGGCTGCGTGAAGGATGGAGACTGACGGGAAGCCAACAGCAGCTGGCGCTGAGCTGAAGGACCTTTCATCCATTTATCAACCTACAAGCATCATAACCTTGTCTTCTCTCTTATAGGTACAAGGGGAACAGGCGGAAGAAGAAAAAAGTGTCTGATATAAATAAATAAAAAGAAAGAAACTGAGACACTTGATCATGAGGCTTTTTTCATTGTGTGTTTAGGTTTTTTCTAGCTAGGTTTTGACATCTCAGTCCAAGCTGTTGATTTATTCGGTTCAGTTTGTTTATTACAGTGTATTTGAATGGCATCAGTGATTGGAACATAAGATCATACGACAATGCAGAGTCAAATAGAGGAAATCAGAAGAAGCCTCCAGCTCCAGGCTCAGGGTGGGCGGCCATCGGACTCCGCTGGTTAGAGGAAACAAACAACAGGTTGGACGGACCAGCAACTGGGAACTCTGTAGAAAGTGAGAGAGAGAAGAAGGGTGGGCTGTGGTACGTGATACAACTGACACACCGTGACCAATGAGAGAAAAGGCTTTTGACTTGAAAAATGCCGGAAAACTAAAGAAATCAAATATGCAAAATCTGAAACTCCCAAACTAAAAGTTTCAGTCTAGTTCATTAACAGACATCAGCCATTTTGTCCACATTGCTCGGAGGCCTTTGTTTTATGCTTTTCCACCCTCGCTGCACAGCAAAGCGTGTGTTTCCCTCCGCGCTATTGTCCCTCCGTCGCCTTTTGATCTCGCCTCCACAAACGCATTCTCCAAAACCAATTGTCATTAATGCGAGTTCAACAGATTCACCCATGAATACGCATATCAATTTCTCACTACAGCACATTGTCACAGCAGTCCACCAAAAAAACTTTTCATCCAATTATGCTTCTAAATCAGCAATAATTACAATCCTATACATCATCTGCATATTTCAATTAATATTCAAATCTTGTATAGGCCTTTGCATGCAAATGTATAATATATTCAGGATTAGGTATATTGCAGTTAAATCTGTCTCTACCTTGCTTCTCCTTAATAAGCTGTGTTCTCTGGTAATGTTCCTGAACTTATTATAATGCAATATGCTCAGGCAGAAGAATCACACATCCTTAATATTATTTCTCGCTATTAACGTGGAGCCGCAAATACAGAGGGCTTCCTTCGTTAATTTGCACAGGCACTCACATAAAATGCAAAGCAGGGGGGGAGTAAACAGGTCTGTGTCTGACGTCTCCGCACGCCTGTGAGTCAGTCAAGTGTTGCAAATCTAATTTAAATATATGAATGTTTTGCTTTGTCCATTTCCCTGAACTTGGCTCGGCTGCAGCTCGTCCAGCGGAATAGGAAACGCTGCTGCTTAGCGCCGGCCGGACCTTCGATGCGAGGAAGGTGCTGCTCTGACGTGTGTCAATACCTCCACCGTCCAATTTATATGTTCTATATCCCCAAAACTCCAGGGACGTCAATTAGACAAGCACCTGGATCCGCTGCTCTGCTCTACAGCCCCCAGGAGCCCCCGTGCTTTCGTATTGAATCACGGACAGACAGTTAATATTCGAGTGGAAGGAAGGATCTACAAAGTCACAGCAATAAACCAGAGAGGGGCCTTTGTAAGAATGGAATAATAGCAGTAAATAAAGAGCTTACACCTGTGCAGCGAGGGCCGGGCCCTGAGGCGGTGCACTCTGCCGGCCTGCAGACAGCTGTAAACGCCGGCAGTGAGGAACCGTGAGCACCGTTAATGGATAGGTTTATTTTAAAGCGTGCCATCTGTCATCAATCACCCCCAAGTATTGATAGCAGGGTACTGAGTTAGCTGAAAGTCCCATCCTTGTTCGTATTCCCTGTTTTTCATTCGCCGGGAGCCCGATAAAGACGAGGGGGGATGGAGGGGGGGGCTGTGCTGATACACGGGATCCCTGCGAGAATAAAGCATCAAACCCACTCAGCAGCACCACTAACAATAATAAAAATGCCTGGGCTTAAAGGTGACATTCCCAATTTACGATTATTTGTGTCTATAAAGCGTATTCCTTGGCTCCTGACTCATTCGCACCTCTCTCTTACAAGAACAATGCATTAAGGATGGGGGTGCCGGGGGTAAATGGAAATTCTATCCATTTTATTAAACCGACAGGCTCCACTATACCTGAGACTTTCAATTTTGCTGGCGTGACCTCCAAGGAGACATTTCTGTCTCCTCTCTGTCTACCTTCGCCTCATTCAATTCCCCGTTTGCCCCGGCCGGCCCTCGGAGCACCCGGGGGCCTGCGAAGCCGTTATGGATGAGCTCCGAGGCAATTCTGAAATAGAGAGGGGAGAGGAGCGTAGATCTCCGCTCCCCTCGAAAAGATTTACTTCGGGCTGTAAGATGGATGAAATCAGCCTCTGTATCTCTTTTAGTGATTGTTTTCCCTCCTGTTCTTTCTGGCTTTTTGTGTAAAAGGTACATGTTCAATAGGATGGGAAATGTGATGGATTAGGAGGCCTAGTTCAGAGCAAAACTAACAGCTGAGGCGTTAAGCTGAGTAATGCTGTGATCAGGGCCGGCTGACATCCTTTACCAAAACCTAAACAGGTCTTAGACTGATGTGACTGTTGCTCTAAACAACACTGCCATGAGGCAGGAGATGCATTCAGAGGGTTACTTACAGTAGAAAAACATGAAGTTCCAGTAAAAACCCATCATTCTGTTTTTGAGAACTGAAACATCTCAGACACAAGAAACAGTCAAACACAGTGAGTTGGCTTGAAAGGAGCCATTACTGCTAAAAAGGCCGGTTGTGGCTGCGCAGTGTCAGGCCTAATTGATAAAAAGCCATTAAGGTCCACCATGGTATCCATCATTAGACTTGTCATAGGAGGCAGCGCAAGCGTAAATGCTTCAAATGTTCTGCCAGCAGTCAACTGGCAAAGTTGCACAAACAAGTTGAGGGCAGAGCGGAGCGGGTCTATCAGAGCCGGGATCCGCCGAGTCGGCGGCTGAAGGGAATCTCCTGGACAGGAAACAGACATTACTCCTGCTCGGCGCTCCATTTTAGGGAGGTGATGGCACATAAAGTCTCCCTGTGAAGGATGGTGGGAGAGAGGAAGCGGCCTGAGACGCAGCCAACTTTCTATTGAGTTATGGACATTTTCAGCAAAGAGCCTTCAAGTGGGGCCGTTCTCAAAGTGACTGAGCTGACACTTAGCACGAACAATATAAATGGAATTGTCGACATTAGTATTCCCTCATTCATCTTTTTTTTCCCCTTCCTGTTAAATCTCTTTATTCTTTTTATGCCTTTCAGAAGAACGGCTGAGCAGCACATGTAGAGTATCAGATATCTCACCGTATAAATGATAATGTATGAGGCTTATTTAACCGTCTGTCATCACCGGAGCGCTGGGATCGTAAGTGAATTTGCGTGACAAGCGTGTCATGATGTAGCAGATGAATTATTAAAGAAAGTCACAACACATCAGAGGCTTGAAAATACTTGTTTGGCAGTTTGTACCCAAACTTTGCTCTATCCTTTTTCCGTTTGAGCGAAATTATATACGATCGCCAATGTTTGGGGATAAACAGGATGTTGACGCGGAGTCGGCCATTCGCTAACCGCTGCATCAGTGCTGATGCTATAACCGTGGCTAATTGTATGTCTAAACCCTCTTTGGGACGAGCGGCACGTCGGGAATAGAGCGGCGCTGGCTTTGACAGTGATGGTTCACGGGATGACAAACAAACGCCACAGAGGATCAGCGCGAGGAGGTCCATCCTCAAAACACAAGAGAGGCGCGAGACGACAAAAGTGATCCGCCGTGACGAGTGTCCTATCCGAGAATTCAGCCTGGACTGCGCTGGGATCTGTTGATCTGAAGGCAAAAGTCTCATACCATCAAATTTCTATCAAAACTTTACTCACAATACTGTGAATATCACCTAATATAGGATAAATTATTAATACATGAATCCCATAAGTAAGTTATGTAAAAGAAGGTGCAGTAAACAGTCACTGATTAAAAATCAACAATCCATCAATTCATTTATAGCAAAATGATCCAGTTTGTGTCATTGTGCAGCTATTTACTGTTAAATTGGGCATTTTCAGATGTTTCCAGCTATAAATAAATGGCATCTTCTGCAGGAAGTCAATCAGTGAGAAAATGAGGTCAGTTAAAGCAAGCTGTTGCACAAACAGAACATTTGACTGTTGTAAGTCCAAGTTTAAGTTACAGTTACGCGTTACAAAGACCAACGGATGAGCCAGCGACTGTAACAGCCAAGTCCAATTACTGGAAGAAATGGCTGCTTTGTGCCGTTCACTGATTACATCAATAACCGTCACCATCATTACATCAGTTCAAACAGTCATTTTACTCATTCATATGGATTTCATAATGTAATATTCACAGCAAAGTAAACGTTGGGATGTGTGGGAGAAAAAACAAACAAACAAACAAACCAACGTATGCATATGAAAATAAAGGAAATATGAAGTTTTTCACAACCAAATTGGCAATCACCATGCTTCTACCCCATGGTCATAATGAAATTGCGCTAGCGATGGTTGAAATAAATGACATAATTTTATGTACACACAATTAGAGGAGAAAGCTACAATCAGACATTCAGCTCAGAGTTAGTTTATGATAGCACAAAGAAAAACCAAACCTATAAATAATGAATATGTGCATAATTTTTCTGTCTTGGATTTGCATAATTATTGTTTTTTTTCCTCCCATTGAAGCATCTGGTAACATTGCAGTCCTTTCTTTGTTTTAAATGGGAGCCAGCGTACCTTCCTGCAGAAAGTACCGACATGATTGAGAATAAATTGGCATTATAGGGAAATGCTCTTCATTTATAATTAATGGGGTGGTCACAGTCGCAGGGTGATACTGCTGCAAATGCACCAGCATTACTCCAAATGAGGGCTCCATGCATTGGTAATACTGAGCTGGAATGAGACGTGGAAGTGGGAGGAAGCGCCAGGTGATGGAACCCGCTGGTACTTTTACCGGCTGACAGTGCAGATACGAGCCAAAGGGAGGATTCATGTGTGGATGGAGTCCCATGGGCTCAACCCTACGGAACCTGGGTCTCAACAGTGCTCGGGCCGAGCCGCCCGTTAGTCCCTGTGTGTAACCAAGGCAAACATTAGCCAGGTGACTTATCATGGAATTCTGTGGCTGACCTTTTAATGCGCCTGTCATTGATTGCATAGCGTGGTACACTCTGTCCATCCCAAGGTGATAGATTATTCAATTAACTATTGACCTTTCCCGCAGACTCATTTGTCGATGGAAATGCTTTTATGACAGCGGTGCATTTAGAAACCAAGGGATGCTGAGTTTTGATTTTAGGATTTACAGTGCACATTACGACTTTCCTCTCCTCCCCCCCTCCTTCTTGTTCCTGTTGACTTTATGATTTACATCCCAACTTCCTCCTGCGCCTGTTGCTGCGTAGGACCAGCGCCTTGGCAGGTCAACGCCGCCCGCTGGATTTATCCCGGCCACTTCTCCTTCAGTCGGACATATTTCATGACAAAGCGCTGGTCGTTAATGAAGCCGTGAGCTATTTGTTAAAGTCGCCTTTGTGTTTGTTGCAGCCATAGAAATCGATTAGTCCCTTTGAGGCGCTCATTTGGAGATCTCCATCTCAGCTGAACCCTTCGTCAGTCGTGTCACACTCTCTTATGTCATTTCTGGACGCCTGCAGTGCGACGGGACGATTGTGTTTAAGGGATAGCGTTGCATGTGCTCCACACTTTCTCCTATCAGCATGAAGTTCCCCTTTGGGATCAGTGCAATGAGTTTTCGGTGCATCTGTTCGGTCCTACTACCCAGCTAAGCCGCCCAGCACATGAGCCATCTGCTTTTCAGTGGGATGGGCCATGGTTTCTGCTCAGGTCTCCGAGGAACCGGAGTGAGAACTGCAGGAGCACACGACGAGTTTAGAAAACAAATACCTCTCTATTCTATGAATTGGTTAAAGTTCTAGCGGTCAGACAGGTTTTAAAGTGACTGGATGACTCCTCTAGAGGGAGATGAGCGTACTGTCAGCATTAACAGCCAATGAGAACATACATGCCAGCAATGGCTTGAGCGTGAGGTTGCCATGGAATCACTGTGTCATGTGTGGAGACATCTGTTGGGGTAATGCTGCTTTAGACTGTTGCCTCAAAACCTGTTCAGTTATTCTCCACCGCTATCGTTTTCCGTCTATTTTTTCAAATGAATATCCTGATTTGAAGATTTTAAACTATTTGGTCTTCAAGCAGAAGTTCAAAGGTCACAAAGGACAACGTTTATCCACTTTTGCCTGCTGCTGTAAGGTCCCAAACCTACTGATGCCTTCCGTGAATGGAGCGGATGTTTTATAAAGGTGTGCTGTGATTCAATTGACGGCTCCTCTCTGGGTTCAAAAGTGTTCTGCTCAGTAAAATCAGCCACTGTCGTGAGCTGCCGCAGCCTTTGCTCCATCTCTGCCTTCTCCCAGGCAGGGAGACCCCACCCTTGCGCCTCTGCACCCAGGTCAAGACTAGCGGTGCAACTTAGCGGCAGATTCGTCTTGCCTCAGGTTAAACATCCGCTCGTGACTTGATGCTGCATGACACGTCTAGCCGGAGCCAGTTTAAGGACCTTCCTCCTCCTCTGCCCGTCGTCATTGTTGTTAAAGAGGATGTGACAAAGAAGGATATTGGTACGATGAATATTTAATACCCCCCTCCCCTGACTTATTCATGGTCCTCCGGCAAATCTGCCGCACACATCCCTGCTCTCTACCTGTCACAGCCCCACTCACTGAAGAAGCATGGAGTCATCATGGCGGAGTAATAACTTCATATTCAGCCAGAGAACTGGTGAAGGAGAGACATCTTGATCAAGCAGACATCTTAAGAATGATGTCGGCTGGAGGAGAGGTGATGGATATCTGTTATCCAGTGCACCTCCTAAATATCATCCTCTCCTTTAGCGCTTTTGACAGCAGCTGCTCCCCCCCTTGTCAGAGCCAATTGGTTGAGGGATCGAGGGATTGAACATCTACAGGAGGACAGACAGACCACAATTACAGACAAAGGAAGGGAAGCGGGGTATCTGTTAGTGATGTTTGATGTGATTTATCCGACAGCGCCAGGAGTGCATTTAAACGGAGGCCCGTGACGTCGTGACATTGACGGAGTCGCGTAATCAATTGGACTCGTTGGAGCACGAATGGCTAAGAAAGCTGCTGTCAGGGTGTGAGTGGCAGTTCATCATAAGCACCTAATTCGCCTGCAGACCTCCCCGTGCTCCCCCTTCCTCCCGTTGTGAGAAAGAGAGGACGGGGGGATAAATCACTGCAGCTTAGGGAGAGTACGGCTTCCACTCAACTTTGAAAGTCCCACAGTCTGAGAAAACAAGTCCAATTAGTCATTTCTGGACCAAACAGATTAGATCTGGTGTGATTCAGCACAACATGCTTACTTTGTAGGGGTCTTTTGAAGTTCAGCAGAGACAACGTCAGCGACAAGACGGACGTTC
The DNA here is from genome assembly GCF_900634795.4 of Betta splendens. NCBI lineage: Eukaryota > Metazoa > Chordata > Actinopteri > Anabantiformes > Osphronemidae > Betta > Betta splendens. Next base: position 2,382,081 of record NC_040882.2, read on the forward strand.
AGCGTCCAGCGCTTAAGGTTCTTCAGTTTTTTTGCAGAGCATGAATAGTTTTTTTTTTCATTTTTTCTTCATTTCAAGAATCTGTTGAGCGTAAGAGAAACATCCAAATAAAGCGTTGACAACACAAAGATAACAAACGTCCTTAGTCGCTGCGTGTGTGTGTGTGTGTGTGTGTGTGTGTGTGTGTGTGTGTGTGTGTGCAGAGGACGGTCATGACAGGGCGACATCTGCGCTGCTTAATAATTCACCAAACAGACAGCGTTTCAGTGTAAGTTTGGGAAACAAGGATAGGTTGCACTTATCCCGACCCAGAGTCATGAGAAGGGTTATGGAGCGTCGTTAACAATGCATGAGCGGCGCATTTTGGATCCCCGCCGCCGTTCATGCATTTTTGAAGTAAAAATACTTTTGCAGAGACTTTGTTTCGTCTAAAAATAACAACCTCTGTCTCTGTTTTGGTGTTGATCCGGCGTGGGCTCGCAAATCTGACACCGGTGTGGGTGAGCTGGGAGTCGACGATGGGGGCGATTAAGACTTGGAGCTTTGCCTCAAACATATACAGTACGATCGTTTGTGTGTAATTAATACAGGAATTAATGCTGACATCAGACCTACACGCACGTGGTCGAAGCATCTCTCATTAAACAGTGTCTAAAATAGAACGACCAACTCCTGCACGTCTTTATATATTTATGCATACATTACCTTCACACTCGTGCCGGAGCCGGTGCGTGCACATACCAGATGGGGGCAGATCAGGGTTTAGAGCACAACGGCAGCGGAGGCTGTTGCAGCACAAAGTAACCTACAGTAAACGTGCAGTAAAAATGCTTCCAGGCTTTATGAATTTATCTTTACTGTACTATTAAAACGCTTGCGCAGGTTATGTCGCCTATACGACGCTGCCAAAACATGTTTATATGCCTGGGGTTAAGATGCATCATCATCATCATCATCATCAGCAGCATCATCATCATCATCATCATCATACCCCTTTAACTTTCCAGCGAGAATTATCACTAACAGTAAAGTGTCTGCGTGCTGCTCCCCGAGCTCGGCCTCGCAGGTCTGTTTCCTTAGCGCTGCGTGATAATATCATAAAAACCTGAAGCGGCGAACATGTTGTAAAAGCATCCAGGGTCAATGTTGTGTTTGGCAAAAATATTAGTAATAAAACTTAATATGCTGATGATTCTGGTGGTGCAGAGGTGTAACGGGAGCAGAATTTAAACAGAACACGACACCAGAGTGAAGCCGTGACAACACCCAAATATTCTGACAGGGAGCAGAGGACCGGACAAGCCCGTGTATCAAACTATGAGTCGGGTCTGCTTGACTTGGTGTCCGTACTCAGACTCTGTGGCAGGACTCGATCCGTTATGTTGCCGCTCCTGGTTTTAATCATTTTTGGCCCGTGTCCATTTCCTGCCTGAAAAGTGAACCAGCTTCGGAATGTCATTCTTTGAAAAGAAAACAGAGAGGATCCACAGAGGAAGTCCTCCCACAGTCCTGCTAAACACACACACGCACACACACGCACACACACATGCACGCACGCACACACACACACGCACACATACACACACACACGCGCACACATACACACACACGCACGCACACACGCACACACACACACACACACGCACGCACACACGCACGCACGCACGCACACACACACGCGCACACACACACACACGCACGCACACACGTTCTCACACCCACGTGCAACTCTCCCACACTGTCAAACAGGCACATGTGCGCACACACGCTGACTCTCACTTACAGACACACACTGACTCACTCTCCGTTACACACACACGCTGCAGCGGGGCTTGCTGGGAAACATCAGACACCCAGGGAGGAAGGAGGACAGGCTTTTCCCACATTTAGACTCCATGGATACTTCAGAAGTGAGGCTAAAAATAGAGGCAATGTTAAGCAAACCGACACTGAATCAACTCCAGGAACAAGCTGCTCTGTCCTGCTACACTTTGGCCCCGCGCTCAGAAAAGCACACATACCTGAATAAAGACATTTAATATGAGCTCGACAATGCGATGAATGACGATGAGAAGGTGACGACCTGCAGGATCGGAGCCTGATGATTCCCAGGTTACAGTGTGCGACAGAATGCACGCGCTGGTTTGTTGTGTTCACACATGCGGCCTCACACGCCTGATGACAGAACGGATGCTGCGCAAATGCAGACGCTCAGGCCTTCGGAGACGCACTTTCCACCACTCTCTGCCGGTCACAGCGTTTTCAGCGGCAGTAATAAGTTTGCCTTGATGACAGCTCGTGTGCGAGAAGGAAGGAGAAGTTGGTGCATAATTATAATCACAGTTCGTGTTGACACAATCAACACCGCGGGCGAGAGCCTGACTTATTATATCTCCAAATTAACTGTAATTGTTTCCGGACCTGATCGTTAAATTAAACGAACCCCGTGAGTAGGTAAAAAGGTTGCCTGTGGAGCAGATGCAGATGTTTTAGGGGAGTTTCATCAAGCGCCTCCTTCCTCCTTTTCCTCACCGCAACCTTCGCGCCTTGCTCCGGGGCGCGTCGGCAGCACAGCTGTGGGACTTTCTCAGGAGGCGTTTGGAAGCGCTGACCTTCCAGTCACAGGCCCGTCTCCACAACTTTCACCGCCCATGCCTTTACGCACAATGATCTCGCCTCGTCTTTGCTCCCTCCTCCAGCCGGCGCCCATTGTCTGAGCCAGTCACCGTCCCTGACTGAAGACGCGTCTGGCCTTTTTACATGTTCCGCCCGCTGCCCAACGCCGGCCTCTTCCTGGCACCCAGTCCTCCTTCATTTGGTTCAACTCCGCGCCGCCTCGCGTCACGGCGTCGATGGCGAGCAGATCTCCGCCGCGAGCGGACGAGGTGATTAAACGTCGTCACCACTGCAACGAGCAGCAACCTGGACCTCCGCTCATGTTACGGCAGACACCCGGCGACCGGCGCGTCGTCTGCGTCCAGATACCGTCTTCGATCACACTTCCTGTCGGAGACTCTTATTTTACGCCCGAACATCCGGCTCCTCGGCCGCCTCTGGGAGCGTCCACCTTCCTCCTCCTCATCCTCCTCGCCCTGATGCGAGGTGACGTCGCGCGCGTGCATCTGCATATTCAGCTGTAAATCAGATTTATGTAGTTCGAGACGTCACCTCCGTGCACCGAGCCAAGAGACACCAGAGCACATTAAGACTCGCCCGGAGGCGAAGACGCGCCGCCCTCACGGGTCACTAGGAATTATTGCGGGAAAGATCATTTACGTTTTATTTTATTTTGGGTCCAAATGTATTAACACGCTGGTAACAATAATGGCTTCGTGCTCCCCGTTTTCGCCTTCAGTCATAAATGGGAGAAACGCACCGCGGGGATTAAGGGAGAAAAATGCTCAATGCTGTGAAGTGTGCTTTAATTTTACGTTTGACGACTTGCTCACAGTCACAGTATGCTAGTCTTCTTTTAATTTGATAAAAATAAGCACCACCTTTATCTTCGCGTGTCAGGGGCCCAAATTGATGGTGTGACAGTACAATCTGAAACTGAAAATGAAGATGCTGCTACTCTTTAGAAACAGATGATAAATTTAGCCTCCCATATGGCACCGGCATCTGGCATTATCCGAGCGCTCGCGCACGCGCACGCGGCCGACGGCTCGGCGGAGAGTCCTGCTGCACGAGGACGCGGCGGTGCCGCTGCGCTCGAAACGCCGAAGACCATGCGCGGCTCCGTGTTGAGATGTGTGCCTCATTGATGTAACGCCTTGCAGATGGCGTAGTGGCTGCTCGCGAGCGGGGAGAGAGCGAGGGAGCGGGCGCGCGCGAGAGGGAGAGAGAGCGAGCGAGCGCCGTAATCTCCTGATGTGCGATGACAGGTAGTCTCAAAGCAAAGCCTTCACGCGCCGCACCTGCAGCGCCGCTCGGCTTGATGGGAGATCAGTGGGCTGTCGACTCCGCTAACAGCCGGGCTGTGCAACAAATCCACGGAGGAGACAAACACACGGCTCACACGCAGACACATGAAAGCGCGTGGAGCACGCCGTCACAATGTCTGGTTCACGGGAATAAACCCCGGCGATACAGGTGCCTAAGCCTGCAAATGCAATTACAGCGCCGCAGCCAGGTTCCTGTTTGATCTCATTATCTGAATCAGAATACGGAATCAAATCCACTTACACAAATCACTTATCAAATCCAAATCCTCTGAATCTATGTGGGTTCAGCTTTGGAGTTTACTTCAGTGTCTGTGACGCCCTGAGCAGCGGCGGGTGATGCGGTGTTCAGTCCCAGCTGACGCCGACTCAGGTGACATCACAAAAGCCCATGTATGCGTTTGTGCATACTTGTTTTACGATGTGTCCGCGTGATGTGTGTGTGTGTGTTTGTGTGTGTGTGTGTGCGTTCTTGCTGTTTGTGTGTGTGTGTGTGTGTGTGTGTGTGTGTGTGTGTGCATGCGTGCATGCGTGCATGCGTGCGTGTGCATATGTGCGTGCATGTGTGTGTGTGTGCGCCTGTGTGTCTGCTCTGACGTCCTCCTCGATGCAGGTACTCGTGATCCGTGGCAGCAGCTTGTGATCTCTCCATCATGTGTTTGTGAAGGCTCATTTTATGACGTCTGGCGGCACTTGAATGCGTCTCAGCCTAATGCAGTTATGTCAGCATTTCATCCAAACTTCAAATTGGAACGTGGTTTGGGTTTGGGACTTTTTATTAGGAACTTCTTATTTATCCAAGATGGAGCTACGCTCCACATATGCAAATGTGTAGCTCTGACTCTGACTCTCGCACTGCGTTTCTCCCCACGTGACGGCAGAGAACCCGATGATGCATATATTGTTGCGACGCGCGCTTAAACAACCAACACGAGCTGCAGCGCACGCGTTAGCATCACGCCTCTGTCTGCGCCTGGCTCTGGCTCACACGCACGCACCCGCACACAGAAATCACTGGTATCACTCCTCCGGCGCTCAGAAGGATTCCGCTCTCAGCCGAGCCACATCACAGGCGAGGAAGGAGCGCGCCTCTCCATCAAAGAGCTCTTTAAATGAAATCATGTCCTCTGATGATTCAAAGCAAATATTTCCCTGGCACACTCCTGCTGAACGTGCTCCTCTGAAGAACGGGCCTTGGAGTAAGTGAGGACGCTCAGTGGGGTGAGGCGGGCGTGGGGGGCGTGAGGCGGGCGTGGGGCGGGGGTGAGGGGGGCGTCTGGTAAACGGTGTCAAAATGAAAATGGATCTCACTGGCACCAGAAATAGACGCATGATGTTAGATATGATCTCCAAGGCCTAGTTTAGAGAACAGAGGAAGTTCCTGTAGCTCGCTTTTGTTTTCTAACCTTGAGACGAGTGTCTGCTCAGCAACTGGAATCTGGTCTGAACTCAGGGAAAGGCAGGTAAACAAAGACGTGTTTAGTTCAGCTGTGACTGTAAAAAGCAGAAAGATGGGTCATATCTTTATTAAAGCCTTTATGGATCCAATATATATTTATTGGATTATATTTTGATGCAACTAAAATATATCTATGATCATATTTTTACAGTACAGTAGTAAGTCTTCCTTACTACAGGAAACCTCTAATCATAGGGCCTGAAATATGAACAATAGAATCCATAGGTACTGTGTGTGTAGGACTTACTTATGGCAAACATAATTAGGTTGCAACTTAACAGAATTTGAGGAGTCTATTTTTTCAGCATCACAGTAGTAACAGACAGCATGTGTGTTGAAATGCTTCCACTGATCTGAAAAAACTAAAGGCAAATTGCAAACTATTAACTTTAGATTAAAATCTAAAACTCCAGAATCACTTTAGTATATTAAGCTGTAGCGTGATGTTTGCTTTTATGAGCGCAGATTCCCAAACGAAGGTTCCGCCCGTTCCTGCATCAGCAGCAAACGCACGTGTCAGATCGTTTCCATCAGCTGAGTCTGTTGTGACACTTCCTCGCCATTTGTGACAAAACGACGTTCCGATCTGCTAATAACTTTATTTTCTGCTCGAATATGTTCAAATTGAATTAATGGTGGAGCCGCCCCGCACACCCCCCTCCTCGAAGCACACTTTTTCCCCCTCTCCACCTTCCCCCGTGCAGCAACAGATTGTTGGGGATCTGTTGACAGGCGTGACAGCGCCGCTAAGGAAGCGCAGTTCATTATCGGTCCGTAAAGGTTAGCGGCTCCTTCTTCTCCCAGACAGAGGCCTGTTCACGGCGTGACATGCTAATGGCTGACGCCGCGCGGGGAGCGAGCCGCTCACAAAGGGTGCGGTGCGAAATGACTCCAGACGTGTTCGGGGAGTCGCGGCGCCAGGGGAGGAGGAGGAGCTACGGCGGCGATCGCTTCCTGTCAGAAATGTCACTCACACCTTTGTGCATCTCATGGGCGTCCTTTTCTATTAGCCCCACGTGTGCATCCAGCTGTGCATCCAGCTGTGTTGATCCCTTGGACTTGTGCTGTGGTTATTTGCAGTCCTGGACATGCTCAGTGAGAAAACGGCCTCTCTGGGCAGTTTCTGCAACTTTCACACAAGAAGAAGTGAGAGGACTAAAGTTCCTCATAATGAATGAACGCCTCACATCCACTTTAGAGGAACATCCTTTTCTCATTATATTGCAATAAATTCAACTGGATGTGGCCTATATTTAGTGTGCTCCTGATCTCGGCCCAGAGATACGCTCTTCCTAACTCATGATTCCTCCCTTGTCTTCGTTTTGGCACTGCACCATTTTCGCCCTAAGACAAATCTTCTCCTAAGAGTAAATGGAGATCCTTCTCGTCCAAAGCGCGGCGGCAGACGGCGGGGGATGTTGGCTCCCGCCGAAGATAAGCTTAGGTAAAAGAATGGACAGTTTGTCTGTAGGTTGGATCTGATACAAAACAGAATTTTGGGGGTGATTTCTGAGCGATGGCAGCTGCTTTTAAGATGTTTAGGATCTAGAAGGAACAACAGTGGAGCGGAGAAGGAACGGTGATGAGAGGAGAAATCAGAACATAGTGAGGAGACAAAAGTAGACAAACCTGAAACATACAAGCATAAAAGCTTACGCCACACACCTTCCTGTGTGTGCGTGTGTGTGTGTGTGTGTGTGTGTGTGCGTGTGTCTGTGTGTGCGTGTCTGTGTGTGTGTGTGTGTGTGTGTGTGCACGTTTGTGTGTGTGTGTGCATATGAGTGTGTGTGTGTGTGTGTGTGTGTGTCTGTGTGTGCGTGTCTGTGTGTGTGTGTGTGTGTGTGTGTGTGTGTGTGTGTGTGTGCGTGTGCACGTTTGTGTGTGTGTGTGTGTGTGTGTCTGTGTGTGTGTGTGTGTGTGTGTGTGTGTGTGTGCACGTTTGTGTGTGTGTGTGCATATGAGTGTGTGTGTGTGTGTGTGTGTGGTGTGTGTGCGTGTGTGTGTGTGTGTGTGTGTGTGTGAGCTGCGTTATCAGATGGGTTGGATGTTGTTGAACGTGAAGGCCCAGCTGAAACAGCTCAGCCTCCCTCAGGCCTGAGGGAAGCGGTGACACTGGCCTCCGGCTCCACGTGGGGTCACCTCGACCTGACTCCATCCCTGCTCACTGAAGCGCCATCCTTTGACACAGCGGACGTTTCTCATGGTTTTGGTCGTGTGATCGATGGCCCATTTTTTTTTTGCAGAGCGTGAAAAATAATCTTGAATAACTCAACTTCTAATTAAAGCCATGCTATAAAATACTTTGGCTGCCAATAGTCTTGTTATTGTCAACAAATCACATGAAAACACCAAAACCAGGCGACCACAAAACCAACTATGAGTTCGTCTGTCCCTGACTTGTCTACGCATCTGTCAACCTTAAAAATAATACAGGATCAAGTTGTGCAGAGTGATGTGCGTTTGGTCAACATAGGCTGCAGTGAGAAAAATCAGGGAACAGATCGGATTCAGTGATGTGTGTTTCTGTTTTACTGAGATGAGGAATGAGATATTTGACGGTTTGGATGAATGGGCAACGTTTGGGTTCTTTTCATTGGAGGTTGTTGACAGTGCAGAAACATAAAAAAAAGAACCACGGCTTTTAATAAAAATCAATGACATAAATACATAATGTTATCTGATCTTGTCTTTCCAAACTGAAAAGAAAAAAAAAAGTTCCAGTGTTGAAAATTCTCCAAATTCTCCATCAACTGCTGTGAGTCTTTTATGGTCATGGACTCAACGAGGGCTTTGCAGCGTCTGACACTGAACTTACACAGTCGCAGCCATGACGTCACCTGCGAGCACTTAATCACCCCCATCCTATCAGAGAACATCACTCACTTGCAAATATCCCATTTTGAATAATAAGCCAATATTGGCAAACGGAACAGAGAAGAAAAGAGCGACGTCTCCGCCGAGACACAAAAACAACCCTCACCGAGGCAGCTCCACAAAAGACGACCAAAACAATATTCCGTTCCCACAGCATTTATTCATCCTGTTGTACATCAGAACGTTGTCATCAACATTTCCTAGATATAAATCAGTGCCAGGATCAGAGAGGAGAGGAGGAGGAGAGGCTCGGCGGCGGAGTGCTCTTAAATCTAAGAGAATCTAACACTTGAATGGCGGTGGTTCTGGCAGCCCGGGGGCACGGCGGGCTCCAGGCGTCAAGGCGCCACCTCAAATTCTCTGCTGTGGTCGAGCGCAGCTCTCCCCACATGGCACTCATTTCTGGCCGCCGAGCTGCAGCATGAGAGTCTTCTGCCTTTTCCAGCAGCGGGGAGATGCCTGAGCAATTACGCCGGTAATTAAGGGAGGCTGGAGCTCCCCGCGCCGGCCGGCCAATGAGGACGCGGCCCGGCCGCGGATCCGGTGAATAATTTACAGTCGGGGAGGAATTCGCGTTAACTGCGACACACTTCTGTAGAATTGCCGGGGAAAAGAAAAAAAAAAAAAAAAAAAGCAGAGCAAACAACTTGAAAGGGACGAGAAGAGAAGAATAGCGCGGCGCCAAAGATCATCAAACGCCGAGATAGAAGTGACACGACTCACACCCACTCTCATTGTGGGCTTCAAAAAGATTTTTGTCTCCTATTTGTTTCTAAGTTGGGGAGGCAAAATCTTGTCATTAAAGCAATTTTTCCCGCGCCTCGGCGTCAGGCAGACAAAAAGCTCTGGTGATGAGCTTAAACTGACACGTGGCGTCTTCATTGCGCTCGTTCCGTTATCGCCGCAGCCTTTTTCCTCCTGTCGCCGCGTAAAAAGGGTCGAAGCCTTTTCGTGCCCACGAATCAAGGCCGCGCTGACCTCGTCCTCTTCCTGCTCATCATAAAAAAAAAAAAACAACACTTCCTGTTTCCAATATCTGTTATTTTCTCCCAGACATCAAAAAAGTGTAAAGTTTGCACTGGTGCTTTGGAACAGACAGTTTAATGCATCTTAATGATGCTCTGAGTAAGAGAATAGGGAAATGATGTGATGTTAAATATAATGAAATTCTCAGATGTTTGCTTGGAGATTACATTTTAAGGAAGTCCCTTTGTTCCAACTGGCTTCTAATCTGCCTGTAATTCGCGCAGTGAAACCAAATCCCTCCTAACTGTCGGCCTCCTTTGTGTTTATTCCTCCTCCTGCCACTTCCAGTTGCTTTTAATGTAGCATTGACTGGTAATGGAGCTGATCCGGAGGCCCGCGCTCACGTTGCTCATCTGGACAGAGGGTGTCAGCTAAACGCCTGAAATGTAAATGAAAAATGAAACAATTTTCGCTCCCGTTTCGCCGCGCGTCTCTTTGATCCGCTGCTTCAACTTAGCCGAGGAGCAACTTTGATCTTGACCCATTTCCTCCCAACGGCGCCTCGGCCGCGGCGCCGAGACGTGTCACCGTGCAGACATTTACGGCCATTTCAGAAATGCACTGGACAATGCGACGTGCGTCGCGTGACCGCCGCCCAATTATTTCAGCCTCACGCGCAGCTTCACCTAGAATAAACAAGACACTGATGCCCGTCGCGCATTAGAGCGATGTTCCTCTAATGCCGTCGTTGTCAAGCCTCAAATCCTCTCCCTTTAATTGACAGAATAGGAGGTGATTTCTCTGATAACGTGACTTTGTTGTGGGCTTCTGGCATTTAACCCTGCGCTCACTGAGGTTTGCTCCCTGGCTTCTCCTCACTCCAGGCGCCGTTTGCTTGTTGTTGACCTAAAAAGGCCGTTCGAGGCGCCGGAGTCGGCGTCGGCGCCCGTGGAGGAACCTGCAGAGCGCCGCCCGACCGTTGAAGACATCTTTTATTTTGCACAGTCCTCTTTGAGCCGATGAAGAGGGAATTATGGCCTATTTCTTTTGAGAATAACCTCTTTATTTGCAATTAATCCACACTCCTCTGAGCTCTGCCTTCAATTTAGTCGAAGAAGACGTAGACGGCTAGAGTTACTTAACCTCCGGGCCACAGACACATGAGCTCAACCTAGTTTTTTTACTGATGTCGCTGTCACTCAGGGAGCGATTCTCCAAGTTTCATGTAATAAAATGACACGATTAAGCCGTTTGTGTGTTTCCATAAAGCGACGTCTCCCCTAATGAATCTGTTGACTGCTGCATGTACTGTATACATCATGCATTTTATAGTGTGACTACACCTTGTTAATGCCAAACTAAATGTGAGAACCTCATATAAATGACAGCATTAAAACAGGAACATGAGTCAAACTCTTTCATTTACACAAATTTAACCGATCAGAGAAAGTGCATTTAAAGAGAAACAGACATGAGATGGAATAAAAAAATGATCAGAATAAAAATGACAACAAAATATGTTTAAAATTAAAAGGAATTCCACTCCATAGAAAACAGTTGGATCACGTTACTGCTGCTTTGTTTGTGTGCACACAAATGTGGTGCAACCAAGCCCACAGAGCATCTCACCGAGTGAGGAGCTTCTCTGTGGCTCCTGTATCAAATCTCCCACACGCTGATGCTTTTACTCTTTGTTTTTAACTACCTGATGCATTATTCTGTTAGATGTTCATTGGCTAATGAAGTTATTTTCCTACCAAAAACCCACGGAAAGTAGCCACAAAGCAAGTTCAGATTCAAAATAATGTCATGTATTAAAGAAGATCCAGTTTTGGTGAGATTTTTCTCTTGACCTCAGCTGGGATGGGCTCCTCTTAACTCTAATGTAATTATTATATAATATCAACCACCGGCATGTAGGCCTAATTATTAGTGGTCTCATTTTGAAAATAACTTGTTTAGAGATTCAAATTGAATACAGTCAGCCGTGTGTGTGTGTGTGTGTGTGTTGGAAGAACACCTCCCCCTGGAGATATTCAAATTCCTGTGAGGTTGCAGTAGACTGATGGGTGGCGATGACAGTTTAAACAATCCGGGCAGTTCTCCAAATTGATTAACATCAGTCTTGTGTGTGTGTGTGTGTGTGTGTGTGTGTGTGTGTGTGTGTGTGTGTGTGTGTGTGTGTGTGTGTGTGTGTGTGTGTGTGTGTGCGCCCGCTGCTCTTGGGGGTGGAGTAATATAAACAGCTACTGAAGTAATAAACCGCCAATTGTACTTCACTGCAGCGATAATTACAATAACCTATAAATTAAATTTAATTGACTTGGTGTAAGTTAAAGAAGTGCGGCTGATTGGACACAGCCACAGTGTGGAAACCTGCTGGACGCAGAGATGGCAAGTTGCACCGCTTCAGGCAAAACAAACACCAGCCACTCCGACATAAACACCCTGTTTTCATATAATCTGTGAAGGAGCAGTGCTGCTTTTGGCATCCAATCACAAAACCAGGCCCGTCCCAGCGCTGCTTTCTTGAAGGAACCTCACTTTTGCGTCTCACTTCGCCACGTTCGCTCCCTCCTCCCCTTCTCTCCCTCACGAATCCCACTAAAATATTCAGGAGCATCCTCCAGCCGCTATATTTTCAGTTTTATTGTGCGCAATATAAAGAGCAGCAATTATTTGATTTCAGAGTTATGAAAACATGTATGTTATGAGAAAACAAGCAAGTTACGCTTTAATTGGTGCCATTTTTCATGGTGCTGGCGAGGTACTTACCTCTTTGGCACCTTTTTCCCCTAATAAACATGCACATTCATAACCTGAATGGAGATGAAAATTTCATTTTGCTTTATTCTGCCATAATTGGGATGCATTGTGTGTACAATACCTGCAAACTGGAGGAGGCTCCATAAACATCCCTGGCTCATTTATTCGATTCTAATCCAACTATATTGCTCTCAGTAATAGCGCTCATAATGTGGAGAAATCCTTTCAATTAATACAGTAAATTCTAAATTTAATACAGCTTGTTCTCGCTTGTTGTTGTTTTTTTTTCAGACTTTTGGAAGATAGACTGCACGCAGAGACGGCGTGAGGGAATGATTGTGCTCATCATCTCGCCGTCTTCACACGCACGTTAGCTTGTTTGCCTTTCTCCCCCAAACAAGTCAACATTAGGACGGAACGCCGTCGAACGGAGCCGGCGTCGGGACGGAACGCAGAGCAAATAAAGCCATACTTCTGACCAAACTTGGCAATAACCATCTCCATGTTTTCCAAGTGGAGAATTAAAGGATAAGACTCATTTGTCTGTGGTGGTGCAACAAAACACTTTCTCAACACTGTCATGGCAACAATTTGAGCAAACTGCTGTGGGATCCATGAATCAAACTTTATTGACGCTTTGAAGGCGCTAATAACACACTAGAGTTGATTAGATGGCCAATTTATTGACCTTGGAATGCAGATAAATACATTCTTAAAAGAACCACAGTGAATGCATCTCCTTGTCTTGAACACATCATTTGTATACAGCTCCTTGACTTCAAAGCCCTGCTGATATTTGATGAATTAATGAATCATAGCACCACATTTATAGTAATTGTTGCCATAAGAGGCCTAAATATTTACCCAAGTCGACATTAATGTTAATTTAGCGTTTCATTACAAATTTCCACCAAATGTTGCAACAAACAATATTTGATTGACATGTTTGTATCTAATATCTAAAATATATTTTCGTAAATAATGAAAAAGAAAGTAATTTAAAATGAATCCTTGTCTCTGGTATATATGATCAGCTGATGGGGTTCTAGGTTCTGCTCACAGTGGCTGCTGTTGGGTCAGATTTAGTTTGGAAGTACCCGTTCTGGGACTCGTCACCCTCAGCACCGCTCTCCAACAGATAAGCCGCTGCTGGTGTGTGTTTTAGATTTTGGAATATTATTGTTTGCTCTCAAAACCTTACGAACAAATGACTGCGGAGCTGCGCCGAGAGTGGCTCAAATGTCCTTTTAGAGGAGCGAGCACGCTGATGCGTTTCCGTGGAGAATTCCCCCGGAGGAGATTCCATTCAGACGGGCTCCTGAGGGGTTTAATGGCCCAAATGCAGCCGCTCGGCCCTGACGTTCCCTCACGGACGCCGGAGTCACTGCAACCGGGAAGACAGCGTGTGTTTGCGCGTGTTTACGCACACATGTGAGTTTAACCGTGCACAAACAGAGGCTCGTGTGCTTCTATCGCCATATGAAAACACACAATAAGCAAGAACGAGTAACTCGTCCAGCTCAGGTGAGGATGTGCATGAAACGCTGACTTCAACATGATGTTGGAAAACTTCAGCGGCTTCAGCGAACGTGAGGTGTGTGATGACTGCGTGTCACAATCGCTGAAAGCCCCCCCCCCACAGCAGCCAAGTAAACCATTTAGGGTAAAATATCTCTGCGCTCTTTCCTTTGATTAGCGACTCTTTGAAATGGTATAACACTGTGATTATGTGAAAGGCTCCGCGAGTATGTGGTCGGAGCGGAATATTTTCTCTAGGACGCAGGGGGAAATGAAAAAAAAAAAAAATGGGCGAGAGAGCGGAGAGAGAGAGAGATAAAGTCAAGGAAGGAGAAGGAGGAGGACTATTACAAGAAGAGAGCAAGCCCTCTTTGTACAGACATTGCGACGCCAGATGGCTTCTTCTAATAAATATTCAACCTTAACTCAGTTCCCATGTAACTTCTCTTTCTCTCTGCCTCTCGTTTTTGTACCGCTGCCAGCACACCCACACGTTTCTGGGCCAGCGAAATGATTACAGTAAAGCAAACAAAAAGGAAAAAACAGGGGAGGCTGGGGGTGTTTGACAGAGGAAACGGGCCGACAGGGTCCTGTATACAGACAGATAGGGTGGCGGTGTGTGCTGAAAGCTGGCCATTGGAGTGGGGGGGGGGGGGGGGGGGGGGGGGGGGGGGGCGAGCGAGAGAAGGTAGGAGAGAGAGGCGAGCGGAGGGGGGAAAGTCCTCTGTGGTCGGAGCTGGTGTGATTGTTGGAGACGGAGCAGAGAGCCAGTCTGTTCTCAGGCCTGATTGTTTACCCAGCGAGGAGAAGCTTTTCCAGCGGCCTCTGAAGTGCAGCGCCGCGCGATAAGAGCCAGCGCAAATTCTTCCTTTGGTGATAAAAGGCGGGCGAAGTCCTGCGTCACCGTCACGTTCGCGCGTTCGAGTGCGCGTCTCGGGATCACAGGAGACCGGGAACTACAAAAACCCCCGCAGTTCAGAGCGCTCCACCGGCGAAACGACGACTTTGTTAGTGGCCTCGTTCCATCGTGAAGCACTTTGATGAATTGCAAGTTTGCTGAATGATTGATCGCCTGTTGCATAATTCATAGCCCACATGGTTCTTCTTTGGACACATGGAATGAACTGAGCGGATCCCACCTGACGCCGGCTTCTTTCTTCGAATTACCTTAAATACGTTCAAAGCCCTGCTCTGCCTGTCAAAGCCAGGTGATTTCGATCCCCCACCGTCGGGCCTTTGCAGGTCACCACCCGTCCTTTGTGTTCCGCCACAGCAAATAATGTGCAATTAGAAACTAGATTTTTCAGGGCCTTCCGTCTCGCGAGCAGCCTCATCACCATCTGTTGTGCCGTCTCTGTGTATATTCCATCACCTGTGAGGAGAAGGGCGAGACGGAGGGAGCCTGACAACTGTCTTAATTTTATTTTTTTTTTGTCGACACAAGATAAAGTGTCCTTATTAAAAACCCCCAGTGTGAGCGCCCGCCCTCGCCCTCCGTCACCCCCCATTTTTTATACGAATATTCATCGTGCAATATTGCGAGATTAGTCTGCGGAGAATTTGACAAATATGGCCAGCTTTCGCGGGAAAATATTTTGGCACGTTTTTCTTGATGTGAAAATGATTGCATTAAGACGAGAAGCCCCCCCCCCCCTTCTTCCCTCACGAATGGCGGCGTTAGTGAGAAGAGTGAACGCGTTGCTCAGGAAAAACCACAAGTACGATTTTTCTTTTTGGTGATAGACAAGTTGAAAAGCGCCTCATTAGCTTCTCCACTGTATAATGACCTTGTAATCACTTCACATGGCAATCTGGCTCTTGAGGTGTGTGCCACCGTGCCACCGTTCATGAAGATCCCCGCCCTTACTTGGTCTCAGCGACGATCATTACTTAATTTCAGCTGTCAAACAGCTCTCCTGCGACAATGTCGCCTGGCGTTGAGGCTGTAATCACTAGACCGAGGCCACGGCGGCTGCTGCTGCCTCATCCCCGCGGTGCTATCATGGGAAAAAGCAAAACCGGGGCTTATCTCTCAGCGCGCGGATATGACAGGAGAGGAAAACGGGGACTTTGCTGAGAGCTTTGTCTCATATCCTGATTGGGTTCACGCTCCCTCAGCCGCCGGGGCCAACGTGTACCTGAAAGCAAACCAAACGGGTCGGACGCGCGGTCCAGTGGAGCGTCGGGATGGACTCCACTTCCACACGGACGGAGAGGAAGTCGGGGGGACATTTGAGGCCAGATAATGCCCACGCTGAGCCCCATTAGGATTGAGGTATTATCCCCTGGTTGACTTTGGCTATGAGAAACTGCGGCCCCCTCCTCCTTTGCTTTGCCGTTTCCCACTCATAACAGACCTGTTGGCCGTCGAGGTTTATCAAGCTCACAAATCTAAACAGGACAGGGGCCCTGACCGGGAGAGGGCCTTGTACACAGGAAGGGCCCTAATTCTCTCTGGATTAGAGAGTTGCAAGTTGCAGCTGTGTGCATGTAAAAGCCAGTTTGCCATGATGTTTCCACTTATTTTACATTATTACATATCAAGTATAAAGCATCACCTCAGGTTTCTGGTTCACAGAGACTGGTCCTATCTGACCATTTCTCCATTTGTTTGTTGGCATCCATTTCCATGCTGAGGTCAGGCCTGGGTCACAAGACAAATTTTAGGGACTTTTAGTTTTTTTTAATACCATTATTTTATATGAATATCTCACACCTGTGTGTTTCTACGGCTAAACATGCAGTGGATCTTTTTAAAGGGCTCTACTTTGGGCTTGATTAGAGATGCACGCATGCATTTGGATATAATGCACTGGATTATATTGGTAGATTATTTTGTGTCCAGATGGTAAACGTGTTCCCTTCATACATTTGCTCCAGGCGCCGTGGACCTGCAGGCTACGTAAGATGGCACAAAAACTAATCCTGTGCATACCCAAAGATGGCAGCCAGCCACGTTCCTCGTTTCCTCAGAACATTCACTCATAATAGGACGCTTCACAACCGTCGACATTTTAACTCGGGCCTTTCAACCGTCAGTGAGAAGCCCAGTGATTAAAGAGACCACAATAGCTGGAAGGTCATGAGTCCTCCAGATGAAGGATCCTTCAGCGAGTCTCTGACCCACTCCAGCGTCATTGTGCGCTGCTCCGGAGAAGAGGAGCGTGGTCTTCTCCCTGCGTGTATGTGTGTGTCTGCTTGAGTGCGAATGGCTGCTTGACAAAGTAAACTGGGTGCAAAAGGAGCAGTGAGACAAAACATCTGAGCCTCCTTGTAAATGGAAAACATACAACTGCTTTTGTTCCCCGTGCTGCCGGCTGATAATATAACGTGCCATTTGCCAAGAAAATGAAAATTATATTACAGCTAAGGTGCTTTTGTGCAATATTAAATGAAATCACATTCCTCCGGTGGTTTTGCTGAGTATTTATTGTAGAGCGGGGCTGCTAAACTGTGAGCGCAGACATATTCATGCGCCGAACATGCTGTGAAAGCCCATGCCGCCTATTTGCCACGGTGTCATTGCGCCACTGAGCATCGCTTCTATCAACCTGAGCGATGAACCGGGCCCCGTGCAGTCACAGCGCCGGGCCCGAACGCGGGGCGCACGTCCCCTTTATCGGCTGCTGCCGAGGCCAGCGCCACCTTGACGTCAAGGTATGCGGGCTTTGATGCTCCAATTAATTCATAATCTGTTGGCACGGCGCTGCCAACACGGACCGAGACGTGTTGGGTGGAGCGAGTGGGCGGGGGGTGGGGGGAGGGGGGGTTTCGCTTCCTTGGACTTCTGAGAGATTTCCTGAAGGCATGCAAAACACACTCAAGACTTCTGTTGCTGATCCAAATCAGCTTTTGTCCCCCTCCCTCTCAGACTCTGTGCCTCACAGCGACGTATGGGCGACTTCTTTCAATTGATTAATTCTGCTGTAAATTGGTCATAATGTGTGACTATCTCAAGAAGCGCATTGCACGGGGAAGAAAAGGCTGCCAACCGCAGAACTGTGGACACGAGTTAGGCATAAAGTTGAGCAAAAAGGAAACTAAGCGAGCATTTCAAACTCAGATATTGTGTAACTTGTATAGAGGCTGGCACGTCTTTAGAGGTTTATCAGTGTTGCCTTTATTTATTGTTGCTAAATATGTACAAACCCTGCACTGAACCAGTTTCTACCAAACTATAGTGTCCTTGTGGTGGCACTTTTATTAGTAATCAGTGTTTGTTATTGTTATTGACAGCCGGCATTTTTATAATAAAAATACTTAAGGAAGCTCAGGCAACTCGTGCTAAAACAAGCATGAGACAACGAATTAGCTTGAAAAGAGGAGTTCAGGAAGCAGTGCAGTGTGGGAAATGTATTTTCACTTAAACAATGGAGTTTTAAAAAAAAGTCACAGTGAACCATCGTTTTTTGCAGCGGTCACGCCTAATGCTACATTGTTAGCAGTAGCTTGTTAGCGACCTGATCCGGTTAGAGCTGCAACAAAGCAGCGCGCGTTTCTCCAAGAAGAGGAATTACATCCATAATCAGTCTTGTCATTTGCGCAGCAATTTTACTCCTGAATGCCTCGTTTTAGGGAGGAATTAATAATAAAAAAATCTCATGAGCTTCAGGTGCTGCAGAGTTCACCCCTGTTCCGCTCATCCTTGCCTGCAGCCCCGCGACACTCGCTCACTCTCTCCCTCGGTTTCTTATTATCAGTTAATAATTCTTTCTCATTCAAGCAAATTAGAGAAACTTGACTGTGTTAGAGCGAGTCCAGCGCAGAGCTGCAGGCGGAGAGAGGGCTAAATGGCAGAAATTCCCCCCAGAGCAAAGAGCGCATGAAGCACAACATTGTGTCCACCACAAAAGCCGCTCTGTAGTTTTGATCCCCTCTAATTTAATTAGCCCAAGAGGTAGTGCATTAATTTGCCAGGAATTCTTCTGATGCAGAAAGCCGCCCCCGGTGCATGGAAGGAGAGAGGGGAAAAAGAAACCTCCTTATTGCTTTTATGCAATTGAACAGGATATTTTCTTCCATCCTTCGTGCAATGATGCAAGCACTTTGTTTAAATCTTGATCTTTATCAACATTTCTGTGTAATTCTGGGGACTTTTTCTTTTATTACAAGGCAAAGCCCATAATAACTTAATGTTATTTCGTTGTCTCAGGTCAATTGCATCCTTATTTATCCATTGGCAACAAAATATTATAGACATCCTGCTTTCAAGAATTAAAGATGAACTAAATCTATCAGTACAAATGTGTTTATGTCAAATCGCTGTATTTTCTTAAAACCTACCTTGTATTATTGTTAGCACAAAGCTGGGGGCTATTGCTTAACCCACTTTATCTTTTATTATCAACTCCAGTCTCCTCATATCAGTTGACATTTTATACACCCTTGTATGCAATTGTCCGATTAAAAAAGAATAATTCTTAAAACTTACCAACGTTCTGGTCGCCACAGAAGAGGGGCTGCTCCATTTCCTATAACTATGACAGTAATTGTATTTAGTAAGATAAAAAATTAAAAACCTTGTGCTTTTTAGATTTAATTATCACGCAATGTTCTTGATAAGTGAAGATTGGATGTATTTGGTAATGGTTCCTTTGATAATCTTTCATCTTGAGACACTTTCTTGTGTGATTATACTAAATTGAAGAGGCCTGCACCGTAGTCATTAAAGAATCACTTCTCATTTTGTAATTAGAGTGCTTCCAATGGTCCACGGAAAAAAAAAAGCCAGTCAGCAGCAGATCATTTCACCAACTGATAAAATAGTTCCTTCTGCTTGACCCTGAGCAAAAACTGACTGTCCTCCTGTAATGTATAACTATTATGTAAAAGCAGCACCAAGGGTGGAAGGGTGGGGCGTAATCTCTGTCATTGGAAGATCATCGTGTGTGAACTAGGCTAACGCTAACTCCACAAATGTTTATTTTGTGCCTAACCCTGAACCACACGTCTTTGCGCCTAACTCCAACCAAATCCTTGTGTTTCCCCAAGCGTTACCCACCATTGCTTACAGTTAAAGGTGAGTAAGAGACCAACTGGCACCTCACCGTGTGTCTTTGTCGTACAAAACGGCCCCAACTACCCTGCATAGGCCTTCTAGTGATCCACTTTAACAGTCCCTCAATAATTCAGACACAGGCGCAACCCTTGACTCTGAGCCCAGGTTAGTCGGCAAATGTTGCATCGGTTTTGCCGCGAGCAGCCTTGCGTTCCTGCTTTCTCTGAGGAAGAAATCCCTGCTGGAATGCGTCCCCGTTTTTGTCAGTCCTGCATCCTAAGGTACATTTTCACCGCGCAGAGGTAAAAGCATGGCTTAGATGTTTTATTCTTGCCGTACAAGTGCACAGTGCAGGGGCTCAGTGGGATAAATAATTCACCGGAACATGTTTGAACAGGTACGGAAATAATCCTTCAGCGAAGTAAGAGTGGGTACATCACCCCTCCTCTTCTGTATCGCTGCCTCTTGCTGGTTCCAGGGCGGCGTGGAAGTGCAGAGAGGTCTCTAAACATATCACCCCAGAAGGATGAAATATTAAAGGTTATTGGTTAGCGTGAGAGCGCACTCCTCGAGCGTCTCCTGTGCTGAGACAAGCAGGTAAACTTAACTTCCCTCTCAGAGTAGACAGGTTGAGATATCTGACACTGGTAAATATTACATGGAAGTGTGTGCTAGCCAAAGGGCAGGTAAGCAGATTTTACTCACCCAGAACCATGAATACCTTTAAACTGCATGAGTCTTACTTGCATGGGTTCAAGCAGGGTTTTCTATGCGCATTTGATCTTCTTACGCTCTTTAACACCCAAATGTTCTGCACATATGGAGGGAATTGAGAATAAATAAGTTGCCTTATTTATCAATTGCCTGCACAGTGGGAAAAGTCACAATCTTCGACCTGTATCCATCAATGTCACGTAATAGGGGCTGTTTTGAAAGTGGATGACTAGCACGACTAGAATCCAGCTTGATTCATTTACATCCCCTTTAGATACAGTAGATTTTACAAACAGCACAATATAATAAATAAAGAATCAAAATGGTTGGAGCTGCTTTACAGAATTCATCTGTGAGGTGTAAATGGCTATCGTACAATGATGCCTTCAGTTTTATTTCTATTGCTCCAGTTCAGAAAATATTTAATGAAGTGCAATTCAAATATTTAACAGTGAAGAATATAAATCTCCCTTTTAATGGCGAAAGGGTGGAACTAGGCTCAATGTGTGCGGCCATCTGCCCCGACCGGTGTCTCTTTGTGGATAGAATTCAACACTGGTAAATGATTGGAAGTCCTGAACAAAGACTTTTATCCTTTTGAAACAGATAATAGCAACACCGAATCACTTTTTATTTTATGTTGCATCCACATACTGTAGACATTTGACTGTTAAATGTGAACATTAAGATAGAGAGGAGGACTAAACTCATTCACCCACTTTAACCTCTTTGTCTTCTACCTCGAGCTCCACTGCAGACCGTTGGAAAGAAGAGATGCGAGTGGAAGGGGTAAATCTGGGGGAGAGGCAGCGGCCGCAGGCTGGAGGGGTGAGGGGGGGGGGGGGGGGGGGGGGGGGGGGGGGGGATAATTAAGCGAGGACGGTGACAGCTGCAGCAGGTCCCAAGCAAAAGGGCCTGAGCTTCACTGAGCTGAACTAATGGCATCAGTAAAGCCCGGCAGCTCAGCCACTGCCGCGGACGTTTGATCATTAATTTTTAGCCTTTTGACAGAGCCGGCCCTCGTAACCCATCACCAGCCCGTGGGCAAGGCCTCACCTGTACTGCTGGTATGAGTCACGTCCCGAACGGCATGGGAGCCAACAGTAAATGGGAAGGGTCCTCGCTGGGTCCAAACTCCAGCCTCGCATGTCATCCATCGCACGTCTTCTCTTGTTTGTTATGTTCATCCTCAGTCATGACCTCGCAGAGTTTCATCTGCACCACAACTTTGTTAATGATTAGCATTAATGTGCCACAAATTAGTGTAAAGTATGAAAACTACAAGGCCCTTTATCGACAGACACGTCTTTTAATTAAAACCAGTGACCAAATCTAAGCTTTGTTTAGACGTGATCTTAAAATGTGCCTAATATCAGCTCGTGAAGCTCATTTGATCCCTCAGACGTGATCGTGCGTCCACATAGAGAGCAGTGAGTAATCACAGCCTCTTAGCCAGAGATGCCTCTGCTCAAGCTGCATCACATCGATTATACCCAGTCCACCGGCCAAGAGAGGGGGCAAACATTTTGACTGCCTGGTTTACACCCAGCAGACGAGCTCATCCCTTCACTACTTGAGAGGTCTGTTTCATCATTCCCAAAGGTCCTTCCATGCATTCTCCGTGCTCTCCTTCCTCCATACCTAGTTCTGATCTCCACGTAGGCACGATGCGCCGCGGATGAGGTAACACCGGGCAATCTCACCGCGGTGCCGCTTACATCAACCCGCTGGTTCAGAAGAGCTGCCAGACCATCGCTGCTAATCAGAATTTTTGCACTTCTAATTGACCTTCCCGATTGAATATAAAAATTAAATAGAGTTTAAAATAGAAGACGCTGCTGCTGATCCACGGCGCACGCTCCTGGCTCGCTCACAAAGCACGCAATTAGCGCTAATCGCGGACAGGCCGTGGGCTGATTTAGGTGAGGGCATCTCAAGTCTGGAAGCCAGACAAGTGTGCCAAGCAGGCCTGTTAGGGAGACGCTCAGAGGGGCCCTTTTAAAGATAGAAGCCCTGGCGCGTTGCGACGGGGTTTTGATTGCTCTCCACCGAGTGTGAGCTCTGGCTTGGAGGAAATTTGGTGGCACAACCTCTGCAGAGAGAAAGCAGGTTAGTCACATCCGAATCTGCATCAGATGCAAATTATCCACAGCCCAAATCTGTGATTTGATCTTGAGCGTCAAGCATTAACCAAAGCGCATGTCCATAAGCGGACAATGAGGGAACATGCATTATCCCTCGGTCTAATCTGCTCCCAGGCCTGCGGGCACTGTGTTGTGACCTGTGTAGGATCCCGGCCCTTCAGGTTGAAACCTCCGCTTCACTTAACGTATTCATTTACCTTGAGCTGCGTGATCACAAAGAGAGGCTCTCCTTCCACTCTCGCTATTGAGTGTCACCACAAACGCTGTGCACAATGAAAGTAGAGAGCATTGAGTGTAGCAAATGGAGAGACGTGTTCACAGTGTAATGGCCTGCGGGCCCTAATTGCACCGATTGATTTGAGTTGCCGAGTTCAACCATAGAATTTTTATCTGAGGAAGCCATCTTGAAGGAGAGGCCAATGATGACATTTATTCTTCACAGTTAACATCTTTACCCCCTCCACACTCACCAAGTTTACATTAGAGATGGAGATCACAAGATGTGCTGACTGTATGCTCAAGCCTGTGTGTGTGTGTGTGTGTGTGTGTGTGTGTGTGTGTGTGTGCATGTCTCCCATAGACCCCCTTTCAAAGCACTTTAGATGCTATTCAATTGATATGGCCATTATTGCGTGGAAGGGGAACCATTTCAGCGTGACTCTTGATGTGTCTGCATTTTACCGCTGTGTTTTTTGTTCTTTCTATACAGAGCTTCTATAGAAAGCTTTCTTTCTGTTTCTGTTCCGCAGCATTAGCGATTATCACGAGGATGCCTCCTAGCCTGACTGCAGAAAAAGAAACGTCTTCACCCGGCTTCCCCCCTGTTAACGCAGGGTGTTTGAATTAAACACATCCTTCACAGGTCGTCTCATTGTCTGACGCCACGCAGCAGCAGCGGCAGCAGGTTTGAGAAAACTTCAATTATTTACCATTAACAGAGATAGAATTGATCTAAACATGTGGTGAATGCGCCTTAAAAGGAGGCAGTTTTAAGGGAGCGTAGTTACCAGGCTGAGCACTCCTATGGATCAGACCACTGGATCCATACAATCTAGAGGCCTCCTGCCTCAGCCTGATTGAATACCACACAGAGGGCCTGTGGAGAGGCTCCAGCAACCATATGCCATTGTCCAGCTGCTCACCTGCAGTCATCAAACGGGGGTAAAGAGACTGCAGAGGGGGTGGAGACTATCGTGGGTCACTGAGGAGACTTCAGGTCCGCAGAAGGTTCCGTAGGGCTACGTTTGGCCAATCGGATTTTACCAGAGAAGCCAGAGGTGTTGCTGGAAAAAGTAGTTTTTAGATATGAATCTACTTTGGGTGCTAATGTTCAGATGTTGCCTGTGAAGCATTCATAAATAAAGGTTACACATGTACAGGCTTCTAAAATATCTAAAGTGTTGAGCATGAAGCAGCACAAATCCAGTCAGACTTCACCCTTCAACAAAAAGCTGTCTGCAGAGGAAAAGCAGAAAGGCTGCTACGTGTAAACATATTCATGAAACACCTGATCTTAGGCTTTTTTTCATGTCACCTATGTCTGAAGGCGCCTGTGCGCTGATGTGAATGTGAGGAAAACATAAAAAGGGGAAATCAGACATCAAACGGGAGGAAGCGTCGAAGGTTGACTGTGACAATCCCTAATCGCTCCAAAGAGGTGTTGTTGTGGAAACAGGTTTGTGCCGACACCTTGTCAGACGAACAGAGGAGCCGCATCCCCATCCGTGTAATTCCGCAGGCTGCCAGATTCCTGGTCATCCTACCTTCAAAACGTAAACATCCACGCGGCTCCAATCGCATTAAGTTGCGAAGCCATCGGTGTTTATTTTGAAAGGGCCACAACTGGAGTCGATGCCAGCAAACGGCTTTATGCACAAAGGCTCGTTTTTCAGTGTCTCTTCTCGCCCCGGAGCTGTTTGCCAATCTAGCTCTGAATACACCCTTCACTGGCTTGAGCACCTTGAGGTGTGCTCATCTCTAATCACTATTTGATGACAGGAATCTGCAGGCATAAAACCAGGAGACACACAGTTCCTTAGCAACGGGCGCCGGTAGTCCAAACAATTTCATTAAAGCGTGGCACCTCTTAGCAGGTGGGTGAGTGTTAGAGGAGATAAACATTCATGAGCAGATTGGCTGTGGTATTTGCCAACATCACAATTGATGATATCAATTTGTTTGTGAAGCAGCTCAAATATTGTAAGTGGATTAAGCAAAGGTGTCGGGGATGGTGAAGGAGTGTATCAGGATGTCTTTTTTCATTTAATTGATGATGTGCAAATGCAGGGAAATATGATTCCTTATTTGTTTCCAGGAGAATTACAATTACGTTAATCTGCACGCACGGCTAATGCACAGCGGCTGCATTAGTCATATATGCAGGGCACATAATGCAGCAGGAGCAGGAGGGATCAAAGGTAATTTAATTAAATGTTTAACTTCTTCACACAAATTAACTGCATCCTGCCACAGAACAGTCTGACATGAGAGTACATGTATGTTGATATCGTCGCATATACTCTTCACCATTCACAGTCTGGTCTGCATTCAGAAAATAAATGATAAATTCAATCTATGGGATAGTATGTATAATTACTGTAACTAGAATAATCACTGTTGTGTTCTAACTGAATGTGTCAAACCACAGCGAAGCTCAACAACTGCAGTAATAATTAACTTCTGGCAGCATTTCCTGCTTCGTTAACAGGTGAGTTCCACCTGCCCTCGCGTTGAAAAGGTAACTGATGCCTGACTTTGTTCCGGTCACCAGCAGTCGTGCAATCATTAATGGAGCCTGTCTGAGGAGCAGTCAGACGTCAAAAGCTCTGACTTTGGTTTTCCAGCAAACGATGCCGTAGCTAATGGGCCTTTATTGGACCCGATCCTTTCTCATGGCTTCACTGACGTGACCTCTCACAGACGCACTTGTCATTCGTTGTGTTAAAGACAAACCCCACTTGATTTGAACTCTCCAGTCATTATCACTTTGATCAAGGACAGTCCAATCGAGCGCTGTGCTGAGTGCAGAACGCCAGCGCTGTCGCTCGTGTTGTACAGTACGTAGCCCGGAGGCCCCACACTGACCACGCAGCAGATCAAAGAGACTCGGGAATGCGAAACGCGCGCTATGACGCTTTTAAATTGAAATGTGCTTTTTATGGCTGTCACAAGATCAGCTGTGAGACAGCAGACGCACCCTGATGTCAGGAACTGGATTGCTGCCCTCAGGTGTCAATATAAAGTCCAGGACAACGTCCACGTGATGAGCCACTGGAGTCAATGATTTGTAGGGAGGATACAGTAGCTGTTGTGTCCTGCTGTATGTATATATGTATTGCTGGTTCAAGTATATAATGAATATGGTGAGTCTTGTTTATGGGAAACTGTGTCCTGTATCAGGAAGATAATATTCAGCTAAAAAAAAAGAAAACACTTTCAAACTGCTCCACTGCAGAATCAAAATAAAAAAAAAAAGTTTTCTTTTAGTAAAACTGTAACGTTAGATTTTTAAGAAAAAAAGTTGGAATTATGAACTCAGAAATGTAATGTTTTTACAAATCACATACATTTACAGTGATATAGTTTTGTTTTATATGCTGCTAGTTTCCTCCTCTACGTCAGCATATCACTCCACTCGCCCTCCGTCCTCTTGAGGGACCTGAGCTGACGTGGACCTGCAGCTGTCACCATGGATTACACCCCGGACGGCTCACCGGCCCATCACATCAAAGCTGAAGCACGCTGCTGCCGTGCGCCTGCACCAGCACCTGCCCATTAACTGCACTGGCTAAATGATAAAGTGATTGTGATCTGCGGGCTGTAAACTTTAAAGCTCTGTCCACACCAGCGCAGTTGGTCCAGTTAATCAAAAGGTTTACGGACCTGCAGCTCTGTGTGTGTGTGTGTGTGTGTGTGTGTGTGTGTGTGTGTGTGTGTGTGTGTGTGTGTGTGTGTGTGTGTGTGTGTGTGTAGTGCTATAGTGGAGACTCAGACTCAAGATCCCTGTCGAGGCGTGAACCTGACGTAAATGAACTGGTACTGCACCCCCCCCCCCCCCCCCTCCCCTGTGTTTCCCCCTGTCGTCTCTTTGACGCCTCCGAAAGATGACATGGAAATACAAGTGTCGGCAGGCCTGACAATGAGGAGCCATAAAGCAATAAAGATGGTAAAACCAAGACCTCGGAGTGTTTGTCACTGTCATGTCTATTGATTGATGACAATGAAAACGATTGAGAGGTCCTCGACAGAAACAGACACTGGGAATTTTATTTGTTGAGTCAAATATTCCGAAAGGAGACGTGAGCGGGCATTTCAGCCTTCCATTTCTCTTATTGTATTACATTAATCAAAGGGCTTCCGGGACTTTCATGTGAACTGAGTGTCACCGTGATGTTCTGGAAGCAGAGAGAGAGAGACAGAGAGAGGAGGATAAAAAAATAAAAAAAACACAAAAAGAAGCATCCTTCAGCGACGTCTCTTTCCTGACAGTGGTATCAATTGTCCTGTCTTAAATGATCACGGCCACTGCATTACAAGAAAATTAACAGCTCAAATTTATGTGAGTGCCTCTCTACTCGCTTCCTGAGTCGCAGAAACAAATAATTGAATTGGTACACAAGTACATAAAGCATTCCAGCGGCTAATGTAACAGGCCTAACTCGGTTAAAGGAGGCGAGGGCACAGACAAGAGTGGGGTTATAAAAAAAAAAAAGAAAAGCAAGAACATGCAGATCTGAACTCGTTTTTCTCCTGCATGTTATCGCTCTTCATCTCATCATCACCTTCCTCCGTGTCACTTTGCATTTCTCCTTCCCCCTCTAATTGGAAGCCTCCACCTCAGTTATGTATCACCTAAGCTGTCGGGGGAAACCTAAGCTGTCACAAAGTGTGCTTATTAAAATGGACACGAAGCGATAGGAGCTTAAACTCCCCCTCGCCTCCTCGCTTTGCAGCGTGGCTCCGACTGTCCGTCCGCGAGATGCTTCGCGCCTGCAGCAGCGTTTGAATGGGAGAGGGAGAAATAAATAAACGAGCGAATTGTCCCTTTATAATCAGATCCCAAATCACTTAATGCACCGTGTAGCATAAATGCACAGGAATTTGTCTTGGAGGCAGAAAGGCATAGTGACAACATATAGAGAGACACAAAGCATGCTGGGAGCACATGATGCACATGCATTTAAGGGCCACTAGCATGTCTTCTGCTTATAGGAATTCTTTTGTTTTCGGAGCAAAATAAACTTACTGTGATATACCACCTATATGCTCTTGAGACAGACTGATGGAGATATTATTTCATTCACATATGCAGCTATGGTTTATTAATCATTATAAATAAAGCCTCTGTGTATCTCAGATTTATATGACATCATCCATCACTACAGTGACAAAGATGGAAAGGCGTTTTATAGCTGACCATTATACAGTCATATCGCCGGAGCGCCCAGTGCGGATGGATGCTCCCCCGTCAAAGTGATCACAGCGTTTGTCCACACACGTCTACGTGTGATTCCAGACTTATAGAGATAAAACGTAACAAGAGGCGGTTTGCGGCGCTCACCTCACCGTGGGACCAGGACGTCCTGCAGCTCGCTGGTTCTGGTGCATGCGTCGAGTCAGTTTGGACTGAAGCAAGACAGATGTGAAAGACGCAGCACAGAACAGACGAGAGTTCAGCTCAATTTGAATAGAAGGGGAATATCTTAGAATTGGACCATCTGTCAGGTCCACGGAACCAACGCAACGCTTGAGTTTAGACGGAATCCAATATAAAAACATAAATAATGTTTGGTGCTGACTTACAGAGCAGTTAGATGCCCAGTAGGTCTAATTAAACAGCGAAGCATCTGCAGATTAAAATAAAATATGAAGCAGGTCGTCGTCCTAGTCATACTCGAAGATCCACTCGCTGACCAAAAAATGGCTTCCTGAAATTCCTAAAGCGTCTTCACGGAAACTTTTCATGCATGCTTGCATTAACTCAATAATTTATCAGTCACAGTTCTACACGCAGCCGCTCATCAAACGGCAAAGTTACGTCAGACGCTTCTGCTACAGCAAATAAAAATGCCTCGAATATGCACATCTTGTGCATAATCAGAAATCAATACTGCACGGCATCGCATCGCATCGCATTGCATCGCTGTGTGGTGACCCATCCCAAAAAGCCCGAGACGCTGCAGATCGGAGCCGCCCAAAGGCCATCGGCCTCTCAATTTCTCCACAGCTGCAAATGTCCTAGTCCTGAACAGCTTCTGTTGGTTGTTGATACGTATTTATTTCTCTCGCTGCTGCTGCTGCTGTGTATTTTGTTGAAGCTTTAGTCTCTCATTAAATCAACTGAGGAACTGCAAGCCTCTATAAACATCAAATCTATAAATTGCACGGATGGTCTTACGCTAGGTCTCAGACAGTGCTACCCTTTGATGAAAACTTCTGGGACAAAAACAGAAAAATAACTAGAGATTCTGAGGCATGAAGAGAAAGTCTTGTTTTGACACTAAGATTAATTTACAAGTTTTCCCTCACTGGCAAAAAGAAGGGGTGTGTGTGTGTGTTTGTGTGAGAATGAGTAGAGAAAGAGCAGAGAGATGAGAGGAGGTTTTGATATTTATTAGGCCTGGACCTCACCAAAGACCTCTCCCAGGACTGCCGATGTGACAATTAAGCCAGGTTGTGCTTTGACACTGTTTCCATAGGCAAGTGGCCAAAGTGTATCTCCAGTCAAAATATCCATGCCAGCTAACAAGCTTGTTCCCTCTCCATAGAGCCGAGAAGAAAGGGAGGCTGCAGCCTTGAGACACGAACAAAAGCAGAAAAAAAGAGGACGGGGGGGTCGGTGGCTGGCGAGCGCTGAAATAATAAAATAAAAAGTGCCCCCCCCCCCCCTCCCGGAGGAAGCCGCCGGAGTTTGCTGAAGAAAACGGCGTCAGCGACTCGACGTGATCAAGGTGTTGTGTGCAGCTCACATCTGAAAAAAAAAAAAAAAAAAAAAAAAGAATAATAATAAAAAATGTCCAGCGCAGTCGAGGCCCGATTCGCACAACTCGCAGGCAGATAGGACCCGGGCCCCCGGGTCCGCTCGCACCCGCCTTTGTTCCGCCTTAATGACCCTGCCTTGATTTCATCCATAACGCTGGCAGCCCTGGCTACACCTTGGCTGTTCAGCCCGCAGTCGCGTCCGCTCGCTCCTCCCGTTGCTCCATCCTCGCCCTCATTTCGCTTCTTTTTGTTACGCGTGTGTGCGCGCGCGCGCCTGTGTGTGTGCGCGTGTGTGCGCGTTTGCCTGAAAATGCTCTTGTCTTAGAGGAGCTCCGTGCCACACAATGGCCATCTAAACTCATTAAGAAAATTCCGTAAAGAGCCATTAACAAACGGGTTCTCTTTGGCCAGAGATATCAGGTCTAATTAGGTGACCGTTCTTGACAGGGTTGCAAAAACAAAAGGCGCGCTCGCATTTGAAAAGGTCCAGGTCCCGCAAAGGGCCTCACGTTTTTTTCTTCCTTTCTCTTACCCCCTTCCTCCCTCTCCTTCGTCTCCCCCCGCTGCAGCCGACTAATGACTGTGGGTTTAACAACAAAAAACGGGAGAAAATACCTCTCCTCCCTGGGAAGGCGGCGGGGAAGGTTCACCCTGCGCAGACAAAGGCCTTTTTCCCCCTCGCCAGGTGATTCGCTGTCCTCATTTACCAGACAATGAAGCCACAGACAGACTTATTGTAAACACTTTGCATGGGCTGCTAAATGGACCGCCATGCCAGGCGAGCATCCCAGGCTCCTCTGCCTCTGTACGCCCCCCCCCCCCCCGCCCCCCCACCCCCCCCCCCCCCCCCCCCCCCCCCCCTCGTCGAGGCGTCGAGCAGAGGCCGGATGCACAGGAATCCGTGCTGGAACAGAAACACACGCACCCACCAAAGCACGGGATGTGATGTGATCTCAGAAATCACAGGATCAGCTCTGACACGTGATTGAATAGCGCCCCACCTGTGTAGGACTCCTGCTCCGTCACAGTCCAGTACGAGGTCCAGCCTGTGCTTCCGTCAGCCACGTCCGTCTGTTTGCAGCCGGGCCCTTCTGCAGCGCGAGTCATCCATCCACGTTTGAATGGAAAGATCTTTGGCTGTAATGTGCTGCATTTCAAAGACAGATGACGCTGACCTTTGTTGAGCTTTATATCGTATACGGCCGCAGGAAATATATGGCCTGTGTTTTCATTGAGTAACTCAGCATAAATAAGAAACCCAAACTTTGATGTGGTCTTTTACTAACTCGGACATTAATGGCATTCTTGTTTTGGGCTGTAATATACTGTACACACCATGAGGGAGGAAAACAAACCGTCTGGTATCGTTCACACTGTTTGGATGCTTTTCAAACAACATTGTAAAAGACTGGGTTTATAAAGTATAGCACTCTGGGAAATTACATTTTCTCTCTTACAGTGTGTGTGTGTGTGTGTGTGTGTGTGTGTGTGTGTGTGTGTGTGTGTGTGTGTGTGTGTGTGTGTGTGTGTGTGTGTCTGTCTGTGGCGCTTCCACTAAATATTTTTCATGATACCAGTCATTTTTTGCATCTTTCATTATAATGTAGCTCCCTAGTTTCCCAACAAACTGGTTTAGATTAGGATCCATTAGGTTTCCTTCCCAGACAAAAGAATGTTCCCATGTTTACAGCTCAATCCACACTGTGCACGAGCAACAGCAACACAATTAAGGAAATGGCTCATGAAAAACTTTGATTATTCTGCCGCCATTTGCTCTTATCTTAAGCAAAGCCACACAATCTCACCTAAGCTTTGCTTTGTTTGGGCCCGAAACAAGAGTGGAAAATTTAATTTGGGTTTGGTTTTCACGCTGACCAATAACAAGGTGACCAGGTTGTAAATAAAAATCATGTAGCCTTGAGATTGTGGCGGCAGAGTCGGAGTTCACATGAAACTCACTCTCTCCTGTTGGGTGTTGGTGTGACGGCAGAGCTGCTCTTCTCCTCCCTATTCACCCCACTGAAACACATCTCGCATGTCACAGACCACATCACAGCTCGATCCTCAGTGGATTGAGACATTGGATCCATCATAGTCATAATGGCTGCTTTTATTTGCACCACGAAGACAGCGAATAAATGCAAAAATAAAGGAAGTATGAGTCACACAGCAGCTGCTGAGCTCAGGAATCAGCGCTGTGTTTGCTGTCGTCTGGACAGATGGACGCCGTCTAGCCTCACCTCACCTGGCCGATGGGATAACGTCAGCCAGCAAAGTGTTAGTAAGCCCAGTGGAGTCTACTGAGCCATAGGGGCTCATGTCATAGGTATTCAGTGTGTTTTCATAGGGAGATCAGGCCTCCAGTCCATGTACACGCCGACAAAAGCCATAGATGCACTTCAGCCTCTGCATCTCCTTCTGAATCTGGTGCATTGCTGCTTTTGTTGTGCAAAATATAACTGGAGTCATGCATAATACATACAGTACATTCAAGTCCAGCGCTGAGGATGATACGGTCACTGTGACGGAGCGCAGTGTGGAAATAGGAGGAAGAAAATCTATTGTCACATGTGATGTCAGTGTGAAGGCATGCGCTTTGGAATACGAGATGAAAACGAGTGTCAAATCTATCGAGACAGTGACAGTGACCCCCCCAAACACACACATGCACACACACACACACACACACACACACGTACACACACACACACACACACACACACACACACACACACACACACACACACACACACGCACACACACACGCACACACGCACACACACACTCACACACACACACACACACACACACACACACACACACACACAC
The DNA here is from genome assembly GCF_900634795.4 of Betta splendens. Classification (NCBI taxonomy): domain Eukaryota; kingdom Metazoa; phylum Chordata; class Actinopteri; order Anabantiformes; family Osphronemidae; genus Betta; species Betta splendens. The sequence goes on from NC_040882.2 coordinate 2,414,271, forward strand.
ACATCCACTTAATGTACACACACACACACACACACACACACACACACACACACACACACACACACACACACACACACACATCCACTTAATGTACACACACACACACACACACACACACACACACACACACACACACACACACACACACACACACACACACACACACATTTCTCCCCTACCTGCCCACACCACTGTGTCCACACACTCTTCACTGCTCCACGGCATCCAACACCCGGCGCTGTTCGTCACTACTGGAGGAACAGAAAGCCCAGACAGCCGCGTTCACGTTCCTCTGGCGCGTCCTGGCCCGACAGGTGCCAGGTGAAACCCCACAGCTGTCCTGTGAGTATTTAGCTCACAGCGGCCGCGGCGCGTCTCCGATGTCCCGGCGCCGCATTCCTCCGTGCCACAGGAGCCGCGCGCCCGTCTCGCTCTACCTTGGCTGCAAAGGTTAATCACCAACAGGTGCAGGTTTATGTGCTGCTGCCTCAGCGCTTTACCTTCAGAGCAAATGTGCTGCAGGAACAGCGTTTTGTCACGGTGGGATTTTGATCCTTCCGACGCGATGTGAGCGAGACCACACATGATTCACAGGCGGCTGCTGAAAGTCCTTACGCCTGACGCATGTCCATGTCTACTTGAACCTGCTCAAACTGCTTTCGCCACCATAAAAAATACGTCAGTGCATCATTCACTGAACCTTGTGACCTCTGCACTCCCTGTTTGACCTCCGTCTGATGGTTCATGCGTTAATATTCATCCTCCTGTAGCTTTCATCCCACCCCATGAAAAGTGGTTGTCTTACATGTAAATGTGTAACCTGCCATTCCTTTTTTGAGTGAACCTGCAGCCAGTGTTCAGCATGTGTGCGCGTTGTTTTATTTAGAAACTAACTTTATTTCACCATTTTTCTCCTGGTCTCCTGAAGCTCTGTTTTCAATTTAAGGCCACAAATTAGAAGCGTAAGTCATCTGTTTCCCATAATCCCCCTGTCACACCAGGAGCCGCCCGACCCCCCACGTGCACACACACACAGACACACACACACTCATGCACGTCGTGTTACATACCATATCAAAGCTCCTGTGAGTGACCTCAATAAGAAGCAAATAGAGAAGTATCACCTGTCTGACAGCTTCAACTTAAGGCCTGAGAAACGTTGAGATTGCAAAACCAGTCAATGGCAGAGTTCAGGTTGAATTGGACTATTTAGTAAATGATCAAGTAGCCAATAAGTGCATGCATCTACTTTAGTTTCTCCTCGTTCAACCTGTATTAACCAGCTCTACAGCTCAGTGAAATGAATGCTCGATCCAAGTCCTGCTTTGTGTCTGTTCTTTCAATAAAATGAACAGCAGAATTTTATTTCCAGCTGTAGCAGCAGTAAATCTCCCAGAAGAGTGCGGCAGGTTGATCATTGATTCCAGCGTCACGGTCTTTTCTCTGTGACATAACGTCCGATAGCCTCAATATGTAAACACTCGTGAATCTCAATAGACTGAATAACTCTTTAAACTGTCAGGCATCCGGTTTAACGTATTACGGGAGACCTCTGTAATCGGCAAAGATTAATACTTTGTGTTAACGCGGGTGTGTTTTCTCTGCACCTTTGTGAACGTGTACGAGCGCGCGCAACGGTGCAGCAGCCCCCGTGTGTGCGCGGCTGCGGATGTGTGTGTGAGAGAGAGAAACCCGGCAAAGGTGACGTGTCCTACATGTTCACTGACAGCTTTATGGGCTCTGCGGCTCAGCGAGGGGAACAAGATTATGGGAAAGGAAACACACGCACAGCGCACACATACTGGCTATTGTCCCAGATACTACAGTCAGGTGAGGTCCAAGGTTCAGCGCTTGTATTATTAACAGGAACAAGCTGGTGCCCAGTAAACACACCTCCGACTAAGTCAAGTGGAAATCGGAGTTGTCAGGGGTCGTGGGGGGTCAGGAGGGGTCGAGGGGCCGAGTCTGTTGGTGTAATGGTCTGATTCACAGGCCCCTCAGCCGGACTGGAGCGCGCGTGGAAAAGGCCTTTCATGCTGTTGTGAAACTTCCTCGTTCTGTTCAGATCTCCAGGCGGTGTCACTAAGAAAGGCTGCTGAAACAGCAGCTCTCAACCAGTTATGTTATACTCCATATGGCCAGAAATAGACAAAAAATGATTTCCAATCTGCAAAGACAGGTTTTCCCACAAATACACATGAAGCCACGCTGTCGTCGCTGACCCCTTTTGCATCTGTTTCTGGTTGCTATGTGTCTCTTTATGATCCTTTTGTCTCTTATTAATATTTTTTTGTTTCTTTAGGATCATCTATAACATAAATGAGTTGAGCCCAAAGGTCTCGTGGCTACTTGGATCAAACCTTTGCAGCTTTTTCTTGATCATTACCAAGTTTGTCGATTTTGAAAACAAATTAATCATTAGAATGTTGTTATTATTATGTAATAATTATAGCAAACACTATGAACTATGATGACGTGTATTCATCAGTGCATTTGCTAAATGCATTACTGCAGTAGTAAACCTATATTTCATTTAACAACTAGTTAGTTACTCCTCTAACATCTAGTTATGGGTAACTTCTGTAAATATATATTGCAGATGTTTCAAAAATTCTTCCCTGACATTTTTTTTCACCTCAATCACATTCACTCTTAAACTATTCATAGTGGGAATAAACACCTGCCTTCCATTTTCCGCACAGTATCCAAGAGACTCCAAGAGGGAGTGTGTGCAGAAGAGTCCAGTCCAGGTGCTCCGTACGAATGGGAAGACAATTAAAAGGACACGATGTGGATCCAAGGCCCTTGGTGGATTATTCAGGAACATTTGGGGCTTAGCTGTTCATCCAACAACATACCAAAGAGGAGGGACAGGTTTTTTTTCATTGTTGTGATATTCCGCTCCAGTCCCAGATCTGCAGATGTTACAGTAAATGGTTGTGGTGGATAAAAAGCAGGGCCACGGTGTCGGACGCACATCGACACTCTCGTGAGCACAGAGCTTTACGCTACGACTCCCACGTCAACGGTAACTGTCACAGATTTCACATAACGACATGAGGCCCCGTCTCGTGGAAATCCACGTCTCACCGCCGTTAACCCCATAAGCAACAAGAAAGCAGATGATCGCGGCGCTTGGAACTCCTAATTTGGTTGAAGTAGGTCTCTTTGAACCAACGGTGTAACAGAAAAGGCGAAATGTGAAACATTTTCGACCTCATTATAAGTTATCTAAAAGGCGAGGGCTCGTGATAATGAGGGCCATCCAGTGGGATGCGATGCAGTGGGAAGGCAGCGCCTAATTGTGTCAAATGGCTCCAAGTATTTCCCTTTGAATTATGGGAGAAAAGGGGGGAAAATAAAGCGCAGATGCACAACACGGACACCGTGCGCGGCATTAGTGTGAGGAAATAAATGAGGGTCTATAGGAAATATAAGTGTGTACCACAATGTGATATTAAACTTACACTTTATTACACCTCAAACTTCAGCTTAGTTTGCTGAACGACATGCGTCTAATTAAGAACTGGAACAACAATCGTATTTAGAATTTAGAATAGAACTTTTTACCAAATTTCATCACAAATAAATCTTATATAAGCATAATTATTTAAAATCCTGCTGTGGATTGGTAAGGTCTTAAAGGGACAGTGCACCCAAACCAAACCAAAATGGCAGACAGGGACTAGATTGCTTCGCACCAGCTTTTTTACACATCTTACTGTACATACAATTACAGTAGGAACATGTTCATCTGCTGCACTGGATAAATGTTAAAACCTTTAAAAATAGACCTTACTCGTTGTTCATACGTTCATGATAGTGTGTCATTTAGGCGTTTTTGCTTTGACAAGATTCCAACTGGAGGAGCGTGTAGACATAGAGTCACCATAGACTCTCTGTGTAGGCTCATGCATGCGGTGTCTCACCATCCATGGCTGCACCAGTAAACCAGTAGTAAACCAGTGCTGGTGGAAGAATTAATAGAGATCCCATCTGCATGTCAAAGCTTGGGCTCATCTAAGGACACTGCTGCTTGAGATGAAGCTGGCAACCCATTAACTTTGTTTACTGGATTCATCCAGAAATACCTGAACCTTAATTGTGGATCCTGGATGAACTTCCATCTCCCCTGAGGCCCAGACCTGTGACTTCCTCTAACAGGAGATGTTTCTCCTGAGATCATATGTGTATTGGATCAGCAGCCCTTCAGTGGGAAGTGCCTGTAAAAATGGAATAAAAGGACACTTTCACCCTATTAATAACTGCACATGCTCTTGTAGCTACATAAAACAATACCTGACCTCTGCATAGACTGTGGTGAGTGATCTGTGTCCCAGTGCTGTGGGTTCTCCTGCGTCTGACATGTATCCAGCCTTTATGTAAATATTCATTTTTATTTTCATCTTTAACGAGAGTCGCTTTGCTCATGGAATATATGTTTTTTGGATAAGCTATCGGTCCGTATAGCTCGCGTTAACGCTAAAGGAGCTTTCTGAGGCCAACCCAAACACATTTGCTCATGCCTTTGAATAACATTACCGCTCACAGATATATAGTATTCCAGGGCAGTGGGGGATATGGGTAAACATTAGACTGTGTGGCTCTGAGAGAAGCTCAGCCGTTCCACCGGTGCTCCCCGGACTTATCTGCGTCCACTCAGACGTCCTTTGAGCCTTTAGGATTTGGATGTGATGTTTTGCCCTTCGTTTCAAAAGCGCACAGGTACTCGCGCAGCGGTGGGTGTAATGCAACGCCGTACTGTGTCATAAAGGTCAAGGTCATGAGGTAAAACGTGCTGTATATACGTCTGACCACCACGTCCAGAAGCTCCAACGTACCACATTGACTGTGCATCAATAAAAAGGAAATGAATCAAAACGTTATGGGACTTCACCTCTACTTTAAAACCCATCATCACATTCTGACTTGGAGGTGCTCCAGCTACAAGAGACGCCCCCCCCACCGTGTGCAGCGGCGCCCCCGGCTTCAGCCTGGGAGCAGCTCCGCTCAGGCTCATATTGGTCCCCTGTCCGTTCCCCACCTGCAGCTCACAGCGCTGACATCATGCATTAGCTCACCGTGAGAACATGTTCACCAGAGACGCGGCCTGGATGGATGCAGCCTGTCGCATCTCAATCCGTCCTGCAGGAAGCTGCGCCGCGCGGCGGACGTAAATCACAGAGAGTGAGTGGAGCCGGTGAGTGACCGCCATCGACTGCTTCGCACAAACAGGCCGGGTCCGCTTTGCTCCTGCGCTGCGTTCGGTCGCAGCCAGGAGGGCTTTTTACAGCCGTCTTGTAAATGTAGTCAACTGATGTTTCCAATTAAAGCCGACTCGGAGGTGAGTTTCTGCCTCTGATGCGTAAAGCGACCTTAATAAGTTCTCATCGAGTCGTATCTCTGGAGTTGCTGTGAAGAAATACGCCGTGCGCAGCCGGCCACACAAGAGCAGGTCCAGCTGCGCGGGGAGGTGAAGGTTTGATGTCAGCCTGGGGAGGACGCGCTCCTGCACATGTGAGATGAACTCACAAACGCGCAGCTGTCGTCCAAGTCTCTCTGCCAATCAGCCGCGAGAAGCAGCCCGGAGCAGTTTTGTTTGTTTCTGCTTCGTGTACATTATATCCACGTATCAGGAGCCACAGCCTGTTCTGTTTCTAGCGTTTAGGCCAGTGATAAGCTGCTGTTTCCCTTCCCTCATTATCTGTGGAGGCGCATGAGCCTGACCTTCCTGCAGGTTTGATCCAGAACGCTGCGTCTCATTATGTAATTGTGATGAATTTGCCTTGAAATGCTTCTGGTTACACTCAATCAGCCCAGTTCATCCTGACATCATGGCTCGCTCTATTCCTGAAGGTCTGAGGTCTCCACCTGCTCTGTCTCTGACACTCACACTGTTCTTCTCTGTCTTCATCTGGGCTTCGCTTCGTCCAACTTTTCCCTTCCGCTCTTGGACTTTGCTTTTCTCCACAGATCACAGCAGGTGTGCGCTGACACACATATACAAACAACGCGAACAATGGCGGACATGAACCTCAAGGATATTTATGGGCACATACAATAACTCATACTGAGGTCATGTGAAAGCATGTAAATACGACTACTCCCCGACACCCTCTTAAGTCATTTCTGCCACGAGTGTGTTTCCCAACCCAAGTGTCAAAGCTCGCGATGCTGCCGCATTTGCACGGTTTCCGGCGGTGCCTTGCTCACCTTTCACACCCACACAGACGCCTGTGTGTGACGGCCTCATCTCCCTGAAAGCGTGTCGTCGCCGTCCTGCAGGCAGCTTTCACCTCCTCCACCAGCGTCTGACTGATGTTATTACCTTATCAAAGGTGGAGGTGTCTGCAGCTCTGGGGGGGGGGGGGGGGGGGTCCTTTGACGGGCCGGCAGCCCACGGGGCCTCGGGCATATTTATCCCTTGCCGGCGGCTTATCAGCGGGGCCCGTAAATCTACCTGACAGCTCTTTACAGGTGCCGTTAATCCCCCTGATTCAATTCATTTTGCTAACTGCTCGGATGCGATCCCTCTCTCTCTCCGCGGGACGGATCAAAGCCGCGCTCCGCTCGCTGCGGCGCTGGTCGGTGACGGAACGCGTTCTGTCCGATCCACTCTCTGTGACGCGGGGATCAAAGGTCGGATTATTCCCCGGTGTGTTTGCGCTGCGTCATTCGCCGCACACTGAGTACCTGCTGCTTCCGGTGGATGCGGCTCCGGTTCTGCGTGTCCGGGCCCAGCGCGCTGACACCATCAGAACTCTGGAATGTTTTTCCAGAATGCTTTTTTCTTTGGGATCCACTATCAGCGGCCTGTCACACGGTGGGCTGCAGTGTCTCAGGCCGCGTTCTCACTGTGAACAATAACATCCACCAGAACGAACGCGCACACAACGACCGAGCGCTGGGCTCCGAACTGTTCACCTTTGTCGTCGGCCTGGTTCCTGAACAGGATCTCTGCCTGTCACACACAAGGTTGACTCCCGCTGTTCAAAGCTTCCCCTTTACAACTATCAAAGTACGTTTATGAACAACCGGCGAATCCGCTTGTCTCAGGTCGCTGTCCCAGGTCGCCGTGCATCTGTCCAGGTCACGGACACCTTTGAGATGACACTCGGATCCTTTGCTTCACTTGATCTCATCTCGGAGGTTTGCTGAGCTCAGCGTTCCTCAGTCCCACAGCCCTGGGTTTTACACTGGAGCGAGCCTAAGCTGTGTCTTCCTTCCTAAATGCAACATCGAGCTTCCAGTGAGCGACCCCCCCCCCCCCCCACACACACACACACACACCCCCACCCCTCCATCTTGAGAAGGCCACTCACAAGAAAAAACAGGAGCAGATAGAATCTTGGCAGGTTTGCATGTTTAACCGACGCAGTCACCTCCGCCTGGCTTCCTGCTGCAGACATCAAGCACCGACCTTATCGTTTCCTCGCGGTGATTAGGCCGCTTCCTGGTGACTCAATCACAGGTTCAAGTTCATTTATGTTCGCTCGGGTCCACAGCGCGTTTTCCCTCAACCTTTGTTGAGTCACGAAGTGACGCCCGGTTTGAAGAGAAACATCAAAATGACGACCTTTAAAAGTAAACACGGCTGTAATTGGCTCCTTCCCTCTAAACAGCTTGTAATCTCCTACATCTGCCTGTGAAGCCATAAGTTAATTGGACCTATGATATGGATATTTTGGCCCCATATGTTCATTTCAAGTTCAGCGTTATTTGAATTATTTCACAACCTCCACGATTGTTCCTGCGTGTTTTGCACTGCTCACGCCTCCGACACATCATTATAATTGTAGCTGCATTGTTCCCTTAATAACGGCTGGAGCACCATCCAGCTCTGGGACTTCAACCGGCGACCGTCTGTTCACGCGGCCCACAGGGCTGAGCCCTCATCCGTCGCCCGCCCCCTCGGCAAGCTGTTTTCCTGCGCTCGCTCCGTCTCCGATGGGACGTCCTCTCGCCGGCTCAGAGCTGCGAGGGGCGTTTATCTCTGACCCGCAGGTTGGGCCCCGCTGTCTCAGCTGCCAAAACACTTCCATTCAACATTGTGCTGAGTTCATCAATGCTCGGCTGACACACACACACACACACGCGCGCGCGCGCGCATGCACAGACACGGACGGGGAAACGTGTGCACATTCAGGCACGCTGCAGAAATCTTCTATAAAATGTTCCACCTCAAGGCACCAAACTCTGAGCTGTGGGTTTGTTGGAGGTTTATTTCCACTAAGATCACGAGTAACGGAAGCGTGAATGAGACGCACGAACATCCAGGCCATTCGCGCAGACAGGAAAGACGTGGCCTATCAGGGGACCCCCTCCTCCACCGCCCGTGCCTATCACCCTCCGACAGGTCAGGTCCTCGCTCACATCCAGGCCGTCCCCGGCCCGCGACCTCTCCCCTGTCACAACTGTCACTCGACTTCAGCCGCCATAACCCCCTTTTATCAGAAAACCTGAAAGCGGGGGAACTGCCTGACTGACCCCTGTGTATATTTAGCTGCGGCTTGGCAGTCGCCCATCCCAACTGTCGAGGCTGTCAGAGCCCCCCCCCCCCCCCCCCCCCCCACCCCCACCCCCCCGCCAGGCGCTGATGCAGCGAGCAGTCACAGAGGATGCTCCCATTGTCCGCTTAATTGTACAGATTCAGGTGAAGTGGGGACAATCGGCTCCTCTGGCAGGTCCTCGGTGAAATGATGACTCTCTCACAAGCAAACACTCATTTAATTTGGACGGAAAGAATGTGTGTGTTTTTGGCAGGTCTGCGACTTTTAAATGCACGTTTGCTCCTGTCGTGCCCCTTTGAATAATGCTAAAACTTACAAACCTGAGCTGGAGTTTGACTGCAGAGTCTCAGATGCCGCAATGATTTTCATGTTGTTCCGTGAGGTAAAAAAAAAAAAAAAAAAAAGCTGAGGAGAGCGGAAAGTTCATAAAACGTTTTTATACAGATCCAGAAAATGTTTTGAAGTTTTTCCAACGTGAGATGAAAAGCAGCGAATGCCTTTTGAAATTAAGGAATTTCATTATGTGGGACATGAAACGCCATTGGTGATTTTACGCGAGCGCCGCAGCTGTCGCTCCACCTCGAAGCGTGGATGTGTGACCATTTCATCTTTTATAACCCTCGTAACCCCACAACCTCGTCTTTTGATGCAGTGGCCCAGAGACAGCGTGGACGCGGAGCGAGCGAGCGGCCGCCCTGAGCATCGTCCTGCACTGAAGGTTTCTGATGCTCCAGCAGGTCACTCACCTGCTGAAAAGCCTTAGGAGTGAGTGAGTGAGTGAGTGAGTGAGTGAGTGAGTGAGTGAGTGAGTGAGTGAGTGAGTGAGTGAGTGAGTGAGTGAGTGAGTGAGTGAGTGAGTGAGTGAGTGTCTTAGCATGAACCTTCCTTTGTTGCAATGTGTGATCGCTGCAGTGAAGCGACGCTTCCTTCGTTTACCTTCATGTCTGTGTCCTAGATGCGATGAGCAGCGGTGCAGTGGTGCAAACTTTGAGCTTCAGGCGCTGCTGGAACTCTGTAATTGGAGCAAATCCCTGGGAGGAATAACTTCCACTTATTACTTTACCTACTGTACCTTTTCCACCGTCTTCCTTTGAAATGCTGCGCTCGCTCTCGGGTGCAGCCGTGCTCGCGCTCCTCCCGATGACTCCTCTTTCAGGCCTGGGTGAAGTTCACACACGCTGAATTCCTCCGCTCGGCGCCACGCACCGCTTGGCGGCGACATCAAATGGGACCTAATCGCTCCTCCAGCCGCTGCCGCCGCCGCCTTTAAACGCTCTCCTCGCCAGGTTAATGGGATTGCGGCTGAAAGGTCCGCGCTCGGCGCCTAAAGTGGTCCAGACAATGGCAATGAGCTCGGAGTCGAGCGTGATTAACCCGCTGACCCGTCTGCAGCCATCGCGCCTCCGCTTCCCACTCGGCTCAACTGGAACTGTGCACAAGTCAAGTCCGATTTATTTATTAGCATGCAAACAAGGACGTGGTGAAACAAGGAGTAATGGGAGGAAGAGGCAGGAAATGCGGGAACGAGGCCACGGCTCGTGTGCATGAGCGCCTTCGTTTGTGGCTTCGTACAGTTGTTGAGCTTGGACTTGTCCAACTTCGCCCACCTACTGTAACGAGTCCAAAACTCTCCTCGATATTTGGGTTTCTCATATTTTATTTACCTGGTTTTATCTTTGAAACCCTCTTTTGTTGTTTTGGCCTTTGAAATGTGGAATCCTCTTGTTTTGTTCACGGTGTTAATCTTAAAATCGGAGCTAGGCCCAAATATACCGGTTAATGACCATCGTGGTGTGGTAACAGGCACGGGAAGGTTTGGTTCTGTAGCAAGAACCACAACTTGCTAGACCTTTGTTTTTCCACCCAGGCTGTGAACTCACACCAGCAGCACCGGCGAGGTGTTAAACGGCCACAAAACACACACACACACACACGCACACACACCCACACACACACACACACACACACACACACACACACACACTCACACACACACACACACACACACACACACACACACACCACACCCCACACACCACACAACCACACACACACACACACACACACACACACACACACACACACACACACACACACACACACCCACACACACACACACACACACACACACACACACACACACACACACACGCGCACACACACACACACACACACACACACACCCGCACACACACACACACACACACATAATGTTTCATTTTTATTTCATAGTTTCTCTTTATTCGGGATTATTCTGCCACATGGCAGCTGCATCCTGTTACTTAACACGTAGCTGTATGGCTTCTAAGCACCCAACCTCGATGATGGGAACTGTTCCGCATCCGTCGGCGTAATGTCGTGGAGATAATGGTCCGTTTGTGTGGGTCAGTGTCTGGGATGATTTCTCTTTACTTCTGCCCCCTGACCTTCGCGTTCGCGTGTCTCGCCGTACGTCTGCCGCTGTTGAGCATCGGCCGATGAACCGTCTCATCGCGTGTCAGGGAGGCAGAAATGAACGGTGTTATGGCCTTTGACGCCTTCACCTCGCTGTCACTGAAGCGTTGCTTCTTCTGCATATGAGCACTGGCTTGTACCTTTACGCATCCAGTGAAGCCGCTCCAGTGGGATGTTGACGCCTGCTGGCTCCATAAAGACACTTCTACCAAGTCAGGCCTCGTAACATCTATATTGACAAACGTGTTTTAGTTTAAGTGGATCCCATCTTCTGAAGTCATAGGTAAAATGGTGTCAATTAGGACAACATATGTCTAGAACATCCTCCATCAGTTGCAGTACGAGACTTCCGACCTCTGTCTTTTGTTGTAGGTCGCTGCCCGGCTCCTTTTCCTTCTTCTCCCTGTTGTAATATAATACGAGTGGGACACATTCCCTGATGACCAGACCCTCCAAGCTGTCACGGCTACATACGGGGTCATGTTCCCACTGTTCCCTGCAGAAAGCTTAATCCCATAGCTGTCCAGGCCCAGAGCACAGGAAACAGGCCCCACCGTGTTGACTGTGTCTAACTCTGTACCAGAAGCTCCATCAGGTGTTTCTGCTGCAGCCCACGGCACATGAATCATGTTGTCAGACGCACCTACAGTCTGTGGACAAGTGCCATCATTTGTCTTAAAGTGGCGCTTTTTGATGCGGCGTCAGTTGTCAGCCGATATTCCGTCTGGGAGGAAATCTGCGCACGTTCGCGTTCCGATGCTCCAGGCGAGGGACTCGTCCTCCCTGTTTGTCAAAAGCTCGCTTTAGAAATCGGAGCTGATTCTGTGACAGCTAAATTACACGTGCGAGAATTAGGTCACATAGTATTTAGAATACTTACCAGTGCTTAAAGAGGTTACTCATGCCCACCTAGTGAGAGAGATGGAGAAGCCAAACCTACACGGCTTCATCGTTGCTGCATAGGTGTCTGACAGACGAATGGAAGCAAAGCATCTGTTTGGCCAAGGGTTTGGTGATGCACAGGGCCAGTGATGATGATCTGAGTGTGGTCATGTTGCAATAGAATTATATCTTGGTGGGAAATTCCTCCAGCCAAGACTCCCAAGTCACAGCAGCGGTGTGCTCCTGGATTCTGTTTAAATGTGTCCAGCTGAAGTCGACCAGGCCAGCGTTAAATGCTGAATGAGAGTCGGAGCCAAGTCTGCTCCATTCAGCCGCTAATGCATGCGTTAACCGTGGCGGCTCGGGGCGGGTGACATAATGTTTGACATGAGCTGCCAAATGGGAGAAACCCGGTGTGGAAGCGTGTGCGTTTGTGTTTTCCTCAGGGTGCCAAGGTATTAAAGCGAGGGCGGGATCAGTGGGGATGGTGTCGAGTGACGGCTCGGAACAGATGCACAGGTATAAGAAAGTCCCACACTCCCAGCGCTTCACAGCTGCATCTGTTTGTCCGCTTCAGTGCGATTAGACCCGTGTTTAAGGTTCGCTCTGAGGCAGAAGAGGTTTAAAAAGCTGAGATTTGGGAGCATTACTCTTCCATGAGACAAGTTGCACTTGGTCTTCCTTCTGACAAACACTGTAATTGATGACAACTACTCTGTAACTCAAGCCCAAAGAGCTAAAATGGCACCACTTACAGTGATTGTCCTTAAAACTCTCTGTTGAAATTCTGACGGCCCAAACCAAGAACACGCACAATAATCTGCCCGACACGCATCGTTTTACAACAGGTGCAGACCAAGATCAAGTTGCAAACCCCCCACCACACACACACACACACACACACACACACACACACACACACACACTCCTTCCCTCCTCTCTCCTTTTCAAATTAATGCCAGCGTGAGCGGCTTTAGAGACGTTTCGTGTGTGTGTGTGTGTGTGTGTGTGTGTGTGTGTGTGTGTGTGTGTGTGTGTGTGTGTGTGTGTGTGTGTGTGTGTGTGTGTGTGTGTGTGCACCCGAGAGCGAGTGAGTGAGCAGGAAGAAGGGGGGGTCGCTAATAACCAGGCAAGGTACACTAATCTCAGATGGCAACATTTGGTTTACCTTAAGCTGGAGGGACAGCTGTATTAAAAGCAGGAATTATCCTAATCAGTTCAAACTCCATCCTCCTCCCTCCTCTCCTCCCCCGGCTTCACCTCTTTGCATATAAAACTTCCACATTAGGCTTAAGAGTACAACGGCTTAGCTGCTGTTCACCCTACATCTGTCTTCCCTCTGCGACGACCAATCAGAAAGGTGGATGACGGAATGAAGGCAGCAGAGAGGAGGGAAGAAGGGTTCGTAGAGGGAGGAGATGGGGGTGAGGGCGAATTTGAGAGGGTGGGAGGTAGAGACAGGAGACATGGGAGGAAGAGAGCGGAGAGGGAAGAACACACACGTGCTCGTGTGAACGAACAGGTGTAGGATTCGCGTGTGAAAGCAGCATTTCTGTGTGCATTTCATTTCACCTCGCCATTTTCTGGCTGCAAACAGCTTCTATCCGCTGCCTTTTGCTGCCTCTCTCCGAGGCCCTCGGCACCATAAATCCAACTGATTACTCCGCACCCTTTTGCTTGACTGAACCTTCACAATCAGCCGTGGCCGCCAACAATGAGGCCCTGATGAATCAAACATCCATGGCATTAGTTTCACCTTGCTGCCCCTTTCCCATGCGCCACCACCTCTTTGTCAGGCCCCGGTTTGATGGGAAGGACTACTGACACTGGCTGCACCTATTGACAGACAATTCTGTAGAGATGGACCCCAGCGACTCCAGCACAGGCTCCTCCCTCGTCTTCCTTCCTCTGACCCCAAAAAACAGGCAGGAAAAGCTGATTGGAGCAAAATAAAGCCCTGAGGTGTGGTTTCATTTTTGGATTTTGGGGGCTTTCTTCCAGTGCTTCTGTATTTATGGTCTCTGGAAATCCCACATGGAAGGTTTAGGGAGAACGTTGCTAATATGTAAAGCTAACTTTAGTCAGAATACAATAACTCATTCATGCAAACAGCACAGGATCAAGGTGCAACTGCTTTTTTATTATAAGGTTTTAAAGATTCATAAATTAGTTATCTAGAAATTTCAAATTGGGAAATGTTGCCTTTACTGAGACGTGCATGTACGACAATGTAGTTTAAATAGGGATAAATGAAATGCACAAAAAACACAAACAACTAAATAATCAGGTTAACACAAAACCTAAAACCTCCAAATATTCATATATGCTTCAAAACATGTAAAACTGTGTCCCAACTGATCAAAATTTGGAAATGTAAATGGAGCTGTGATTTTGGCGGCGAATGCTCTTATTTAACAAAAAAAATAAATAGATGTTTGCTTGATGACATCATGGCCTCATAGAGCAGTTCTTTGCAGTCTTTCCACAGAGGTGAGTTTCCACGCAGCTTTGAGTGGCCTTCTGTCGGTCTCTAGACAGTCTGCAGTAGCCAGCTTGGCCATGCTGCGCCATCGCGTCGCCAGCAGAAGATCAAACCCTAAAAGTACTGTGAAACTGTTTGGGGCCACTAACAACTAGCACAAAACGTGTGTGTGTGTGTGTGTGTGTGTGTGTGTGTGTGTGTGTGTGTGTGTGTGTGTGTGGTGGGGGGACTTGCAGTACAATGCTACAACGCTCAAGGCTGCTTATAATGAGAGAGAAACTACAAGGTTGCACACGAGAAGCGACGGCTCATCCTCGAACATGCTACCGCAATGTTTTATTCATCAAGATACATTTGATTAGGTTTGAATTTAATTGGCATTTGAAGATAAATGAAGAGGTTCTTTTTCTAAATTGAAACATCCACTATTTAACTGAATTAACACTTCTTCTTGGAAAGTAGTGACTGGTGTGAAAGTAAGGAAACCACCGAAAAGTTTTAAGGATGAAACTAATGATTCGACTATTTCTAAAAGGTAATAATCGCCACAAACATTCCGTGCATGCATTTTATCTGTTGGCAGTCTGGGATCTTGCCTTTTCCCTTCAGCTTGTAACTTTGTATTTCTCCACATGTTCCATGCAGATGGAAGGTCAGCAGGTACATTTCCAGGATTCTGAATTGGGCATCTGAAGTCACCACAGCTGTGTGATTTCCAAGCATTCATCAGGTGAATCGTGTCCAGGCAACATCATCATTTATTTGCCAATACTCAGCAATTTATTTGCCAATTCATTCATGTTTTTGTTGCTGAACTTAAATTTGTTTTTGCAATGTGGCAGCAAATATTTTATCATGTCATTTGTTCGCGTTCGGCTTTTCTAACTGGAGGGGGTATAATTTGGTAGAAAAAAAGAGGAAATGTCTGCTTTAATTTGCCTCCTCTCACTCTCTACCTCTCTGACTCTGTGTGTGAGCGACGGAGAGGTGAGGGATAAATCAGTCATGTTTCTCTCTCGCTCTGTAATATGTGCTTCGTCTCCCCCCGTGGAGTCGCACAGCAGGTCTCTTCACATCTCTGCAACTCCGGATGGAAAGGACATAAAACACAGGTAACCGGGCTGGGATGTGTTCAGTGTGTGTGTGTGTGTGTGTGTGTGTGTGTGTGTGTGTGTGTGTGTGTGATGTAGGGTAATGGGCAACAGCATGTGCATATCTGCCATATGACATAGAGTGCGTAGGAGGGTCAGTAGTAATACTGCTGCTAATATTATAGCAATATACACAACAGAATGCTAACAAAACAAACTGTTTGTGCAATTATTCATTTGTTGATTTAATAAACTGATTTTACTTTCTGTACCTGGTTCTGGTTCTGGTACAGGTAAGAGCTGGCTCCTCCACCTCTGCAGGGCCCAAACCCACAACATAAGATGGTACGCTAGAACTGACACAGTGCTCAGCAAATGTGAAGGTCCTGTATGTGTTGACGCAGCAGAGGTATAATTAAAAGCAACAGAGTGGATGCAGCACAGGAACACATTGAGAGTTTTCCCATGAAACAGAGCGAAATCCCTCTTTGTTGGGGCTGATGGCTCCTCGTCGGCCTCAACATGTGTCCGGCCCAGCGAGGTTTAAATCTGCCCACCTGTCCACACACTAATCCTCCCAGCTTTATTACAAAACTGTGCAATTAATTAAAGGCTCAATCACCGGGATTAGTAACCTACATGCCAACCTGATACTCGTACAGAGGCTGAACTGGAGAAGCCACAAAAAGCATGGTTTTGGATTTAAACCGTCCCGGTGCCGTCAAATTTCAGCGCGCTCCCGAAACACAAGCAAAAACACAACAGCCAGGTGGCTTCAGTGTAACAGCAGTGCTATTCTCATTTACAGTGGCATTACAGAGATTAGGATAATCTCTGCTGTATGTTTACAGCATAATGAAGCAGGCCTGATATAATGACCATCAAATCTGGATTAGGTCATTCACAGCAGAGGAGGGAATTTAGTCCAATGATTATTGTGAGCAGGCTGAGCTGCACAACAATCCCTGGCTGGACCGACACATGCCTGAGCACCTCGTACCTCACACACACACACGGCCAGTAATCACTGCTTAGGTGCTATTGTTGTCTTCCTCACGGTGAAATGTGTGTGTGTGTGTGTGTGTGTGCTGGGGGGCACAAATGGCCGTTACAAAAGCAGGTTACAGCAGCACAGACATGACACAGTGCAACAGATGATGGACATTATCCCATCAACCTGCTGTTTCTGCACACACTCTGTCCCCTCCGTGTTCTCTTTGAAAGGACAGCAGGAGCTGTGTGTGTGTGTGTGTGTGTGTGTGTGTGTGTGTGTGTGTGTGTGTGTGTGGAGGGGGCCCTTTCACACACTGAGGCACACACACACACACACACACACACACACACACACACGCACACACACACACTCACACACACACACACACACGCACACACACACTCTGCACCTGTCACAAACAGCCTGTCAGAACAGGAGAAAAGAAACTTCAGCCACGAGGGACGGAGCAGCACCAGATCCGACTCAGCGGATAAAACCCGGCGTTTGTGTTGCCTTCAGAGCCTCACAACACACCGAGTTTTCAGGGCGTGCCAATACAGTCGCTAATGTGACATCACTGAACTTCTGCTAGCGCACATGATTGAATTAGAGTCCACAAACCAGACAAGGCGAGCTGGCGTTTCACTGTTTGGGGGAAAACTGTGAGTTGGACCAATTAGTGAGCTGTTTTGATGCTGGACCGACTCGCTGCCTTCTTGGACAAAACATCCAAC
Organism: Betta splendens; assembly: GCF_900634795.4. Classification (NCBI taxonomy): domain Eukaryota; kingdom Metazoa; phylum Chordata; class Actinopteri; order Anabantiformes; family Osphronemidae; genus Betta; species Betta splendens. The sequence goes on from NC_040882.2 coordinate 2,431,418, forward strand.
TAAGGTTGAGTTTGTCTTTGACAGAGCTCCTACTCTGACGTGGTGTGTTTTTTTTTTTGTTTTTTTTTTTTTTCCCCAAGACTCGTCCCATTCAAATAAATGAGGTGTCTGCACTTTCTGATAGTCTGAAAACAGGCAACATGTGGCCAAGTAACAAGGAGCTGGGCAGAATTCTGGTTCTTTGAGGAACCACCAAGTGAGAAAAATACAAAGATGTAAGAAAAGAAAATGCCAAACGCCAATAAGGATCTATTTGCAGACAGAAATGCCATATTTATTTTATATTAACAAAGTCTAATTATTTTTTAGTCATCAAATCCCACCTGAGTGAGGAGCACCAACTCTCAGAACCAGACCAGCTGGGTTGATGGAATAACCCAGAGTCGCACGTGCAACCAGGTCCATGCATCTAATATTTGTTTTACTGTCATCACAAGCGAATCCACGAACTGACGCTGGGAATGTGACACGTGTTTCCCGCCGTTCCCGGAAGGAGCGCGGCCGACGCCGCCGGGTCCGGAGAAGAACTGTATCACTGTATCGTCAAACACGAGGAGCTCCGCGTCGTAATGCACCTTGGCAGAAGGTTAACTCCGCCGCCCGCAAATTGCCGCCGCGCCCCCGCCACCGCCCCGCGCGCCGCCGCCGCCGGACAATAGGCTCAGCAGTGGCCCGGTGATTGCTTCTTTTCAAATGGAAATGCGAGTCGCCTCTCTTCTGCCAGGTTCCTCTAAGCAGCGTACAAATTACAGTTTACAAGGCACCGAGGAATAAAAAAAAAAGATAGAAAAATAGAAGGTGGGAGGGAGAGTCGAGCGCGAGCAGAATGTCTTTTCTCTCGTTTTTTTTTAATTCTGCAAAGTGACATGTAAATTAGCCTTTAAGTGCTCCACTCGGGGACTGTGATCGTCCCCTAATTGTCACAGTCAATTGTGGCCAACAGTCTCTTCAATCCGCGCGGCTTTTGACAACAAGCGCGCCGGGATCAAAAGACAAATCGCGGGCTCCCTCCCGGCGCGCACGCGCACGGTAACACCGGCGACCACGAACGGGGACGGGCGAGAGTGGACGCTTTACTGCGTAAGGACGGAGGTGGCAGGAAGTGGAGGACACGAGGGCAATTTACTTCCTACGCCAGCTCCCATCAAATCCCTATGAGTGTCAAGATAACAAACCCCGCAGACGACGAGGCGGACGGCTGCTGCGTGCGAAATGATCCGCCGAGGTGCGCGGCGCGTGCAGCCGGCCGTGGACCGGACTTTCTCCAAGTCCTACAGGACCATAAACTTTAGCGGAGGATGAAACGGATGTGTTTGTCTGAGGCAGCGCTGAAAAATAATGCAAACATTTGAAACCGCAAACGAGCAAACTGCGAACTCCGGAGCCTTATCGAAGAGGCCAAGGGTTCAAAGCCGGCTTCCGCTGCAAAAAAAGTTCTGCCACAGTCGACGGAGAAAAAAAAACCCAACACATCAGTTTGTCTAGTTAGAGTTAGAGATCTTTTTTTCAGACACACAAACACACACACGCACACACACTTGCTGTAGCCATGTTTGGAGGCAATTCATTGAGCGATAGGAAGTTTGAACGATCGTAGGCGAAGACTTGGATTCGGTCTGAATTACTGAACTGTGCCGACCATTTATGTGACATATGGCACAATCAAAAGCACAGTGGCTGCATGTGGAGCCACGACTTCACAGCTCGCACCTGTTTGCAGCCTTGCTTTTTTTTATTTCTTATTCTGTGGCCAAAACTTCTGGTTGAAAAGTTCGAAAAATAAAAATCCACCTCCTGTGAGTTGCGAGACCGTGATTCACAGTAGTTCCGTGAAGTAAGCACGCGATCGCAGACCCCGTTTCTCCACCGTCACCTCTCTGCTCCAGCCCGTGCACGTGCACGCTGATGAGCGGCCATCTGATCTTACCGGGCGATGCGAGCCTTTTAACTCTGTCTTTGTGTCCTGGGAGGACGCGCACTCGCGCGCGCGCAGGCACATATTAAGAGCATGCCAATATGCAAATGTCTGTCGAGATTAGAGCTACAACAATTATTCAAATGTTTGATTAATTATTCATCGGAAGCTCCGTCAATTATTTATTTCAGCCAGTGAAAAGTAGGATTTCTCCCCTCTCTCTCTCTCTCTTTCCGTCTCTGTCTGTGAGTAAAAAGTTTCCTTGTGGGATCTATCAGAATCCCAATCAAAACCATTTCGTTTGTCAAGTACAGTAAACGAGCCGGATTTGTTTTGGTGGCGCTGGTTCAGAGACGGCAACCGGATCAGGCGGACAGTTAGACTGTACGTATCGCGTCACACAAATGCACACGGTCCCTTTTGTGTCTGCTTCCAAGCTCCTCAGACCGTTTGGACTAATGGTTAGCGCACAAACCCATCACACAGCGGACTCAACCCCCCTCGGAAGCACAAACACGTCGTTAGAGCGACCGGGTCCGGTGCAGAGACAGTCGCTGAGGTGTTTAGATGACGCCGAACGCTAACGCGGACGCTAATAGGCTGCACTTTGATGCAGCGATCAAGACGAGTAAAACCGACTCAGCAGCCAGACACGAAGGCCTAATTAATCCACTTACACTCTCTACCTGTACAGTCGGCCCTCATCCAGCTTCTATGTGATTAGGTTCTGTCTAACTGTTTACGGTGGCGCTGGGGTCACATTGTGTGGACCAACACTATAGGCGCACTTTGTACAGCGGCCACTGAGTCCAGCATGAGCCGGCGGCGTTGTTAGCATTTCTCCATTTTAAACGTGGACTCATGCAAAGACCTGGAATCAGAGATAACAAGTTGTTTTATTGGCGCTGGGAGACGAGGAGCGTCTGACCTCTCTCCGCAGGAAAAAACCATGCCCGACACGTAATGCGTTTGTTTTTTCCTGTGAGTGTCTCAGTTGAATAAGTGGTCATTTGTAGAAGCCTCTGCTCAGTTTTCAGCTAACAAGAACAACATAAAAAAAATCAATGCTGTTTCGGTGGGAGCATTTGTTTCTGCAGCAGTCGGCCTTGTTCTCTCTGTGAGCTCTCTCGTCCGACTGAGCGAGATCACAAATGCTCAGAAAAGTGTTTTCTTTCTAATCTTCCTTCCCCCCCCCCCCCCCCTCGCTCGCTCGCTCGTGGCAACGTAAACTAAATTCACTTTGCATGATCCTCGCCGATCCCACTCTCCGCCTTCGCCTCCTCGGCCTTTAATTGTCGGTCCGTGGCGCCGAGGCTCTCGCCGTGTCCATCACAGGGCCGGGCCCCGTCGAGAGACGCCGGGTTTGATGTGACGAGGCTGGAGGAGCCACAAACAGGCGCAGAGCCGCGAGATCTGGACGCCCCGGCTTGTTTGTCGCGCGGCCCTTCGGCGGCGGCCGTGGTTTTAATTAAAAGGAGGGGAAAGTCACTTTCAGGAATGGAGCTCAAGCTGCACGCTGAGGGTTTTAACACTCAAGAGGCGCAGCTGCTTTCAATTGTACCAGTGAATGTTTAAAACGTCCCTCCTCGTCTTTTTAGGCCTCTTTTCGGTCAAACCAGCTTCAAGTTATATCTACAGCTACCTCAGCTCAGGGCAAATCGTGAAAACCTTGTTATTAGTCTAGTATGAAATACATTCACCACAAAGACAACCCAGATTAATATTAGGCCAGTATTATTATTGTAATAGTTTCATGGGTGGTGACAAATTGACGACTGCTGTAGGCAAATGTGAATCATCCCGATGACGTGTTTCACCTCACTTCAGCAACGAAATCCCCTCTTACTTCATGTCTGACAGATGTGTCATATGTCACATGCAAACATGATGCAACCTGTGAGAAAAGTAGCGGCACCCAGCCCATATGATGGAAGGGCTGCTGTTACACCGCTGGCACCTCCGTGTCCTCAGCCTTTTTGCTCCAAATGCTAAACGGCTTCAGAATTCACCCAGTCCGATCGGATACGACGCAGCTTTTGCCCTGCATTGGCTGTAAATGAGCCTGTTATCAATTCGCTGTCCTGCCTGTATTAGTGCATTATTTTTGATGACTATGTAAATTCATACACGCTCTTCCTTCTCACCTGCGTGTTCATGGAACGTGAGTCAGTAAAGGCAGCTCCAGTAAAACGCCGAGCCGAGGGAGGTCCTTGAAGCGCGTGGCTCCAGCCCCGTGCTTTGATGTCGGCCTATAAACACGTGTCCTGACATCCAGACCTGGAAGTGGCGAGAGGAAAACTCCACCATTTCTAGTTCCTTTATTAGGAAGCAATTACAAAATTAAAAAAAAAAGAACATTACTATGAAGACACTGATGTGCGGTTCTGATCAGTGTCATTCATGAGCCCCAGTCTCTTTCCTCAAGCAACAGTAATTAAAAAGATCTTGAATCCATTGTCACTCAGCACAAATGATCACAATGAATATTCTTCATATTAGTAACAGGTTTGCTGCGGGTGTGTTTTTTCCCTCTCTGAGCAGGACTGGGCAGAGATATTCATCACTGGATGCACCGCGGTGTCATGTGACTCTCGCAGATCTAAATTAGGCCAATAATCAGGGACGCCTGGCGGCTGAGTTGTTGAATGCACACCATGTACATGTAGCTGTGTGTCAGTCCTGAGGCGTGTTCTGCAGTGGCATCGCTCTCTGTCTGTCTGTCTGTCTGTCTGTCTGTCTGTCTGTCTGTCTGTCTGTCTGTCTGTCTGTCTGTCTGTCTGTCTGTCTGTCTGTCTGTCTGTCGGTCGCGCTCTTATTTTACTTTACACCACTGATGGCAGCAGAGATGGATGATTACATAAAACCATTAATTGCAGCAAATAGGAGCAGAGTGTCTTTTGGGGTGAATGAATGGATCAGTGTGCGGATAAATATCACATATCAGATGGCCAGAGACGTCGACTCCTGATATCATTGAAGTGCGGATCTGTTTCTGCGCTGCAGTCGAACCTGCTGCTTCTCCGTCTTTTCCTTTTAATGCCATCAGGTCTGTTTGGAAGATTTTCCACTTTGACTCTTTATGAAATGTGCAGCAGAAACTAAAGTCTTTTTTTTATAAATTTACCCAAATATGGAAGAATTCATACGTATTTTCTCCAAAAGCTGCAATGACCTCTGACCTCCAGTCTTGATAGATTACATTATTACCTTGTGATTAAATTAAAATCCAAAATAACTAAATGTGTAATTCAATCATATTTCTGAGCAAGCGAGCAGATTGTGTTTGTGATGTCACTGACAGAGTCTTAGTCATAGAGTAGAGACTTAATCTGGCTCAACTTGACCGCTCTGTAGAATTAGAATGACTCCGACTTCACCAAACTTCTGTGTGTTTGTTTACACTGTCAAAAAGCTAAAAGTGAGCATTTGGTCTCACACGCGAACGCAGCGGAGGCAGAGAGAGAGAGAGAAAAAATTAGGATTATAATCTTGGTAATCAGCAGTCATGCCTGAGGCAGACAGCTGCAGAACTGCAGAGCTCCAATTTAGGTGTTGGACATTAAAAGGCATCAGAGCCAAATGAATTTCCACTTCTTGAGTTTTCTGCGGTGACGTTTCAGCTGCACAAAATGAGCCAAAGCAGTAGTGTGCTGGGAAAAGCTTCAGGTTTTTATTGAGAGAAATAAAAAAGAGACATCAGCAGCACAGTTGAAACATTTAGAAATGGTAACAAACACGTGAGCATGTTTCATTTGACATATCACCTCATTTATAACGATTCTCCAATTAAATTGGAAACAATCCGCTCATCACGTGAAGCGAATCTCTGGCAGCAGCGCAACAGTATTTGCGCATTTACTTTGAAATGATCAAAACATAAATAGGAGTGAACTGTTATAAATCCACGCCTCCCCTCATTCTAATTAAAATATTCATTAAGCACAGGGTCCCCTTAAAGGTCACACAACGACTGTAATCCGTTTTCACGGTGAATATGCGGCCCCACGTAGGAGAGCCCGCGTGCGTAAAAAGGCGAGAGGTGCCACTCAGCCGCTTGAATAGGACGCGGAGATAGAGCTATGGGTTCAAGGGTGTGTGTGTGTGTGTGTGCGAGCGAGCGAGCGCGCGTGTGTTTTAGAGGGAGAGAGAGAAGGAGCTGGACCGATTCGTTTACATGCACGCGCTGTGGCAGTAAATTACGCATGACAATAATTCACCCAGGACTGGATCCACTTTGGACCAAAGCTGCTTCGCCCCGCTTGGTCTTACGCACTTCTGGCCTCTAGTTCTTTGTCGAAGGGGGAGAAAAAGAAGAAATTATAGCAATTCATGATGGAAAAAATTATTTAAAAACAAAAATCTCACTTTGGCATTGCTGCTGCTGGCGGAGCGCTCATGCTGCGAGCACACAAGTTGGAGCGATACAAATGTTGAAGAAGATATAACAATTAAAATAATTCTATTGTTTTTAAATAATAAATCAGAAAAACAATTTATCTTCACAAATTCACAAATTCTACAAGAGGCTTTAAATTCGAGTTTGAAGCGTGAGTCTGGTTTCTTTTTGTCTGCGTCTTTTATTTATTTGGTTATTTATCCGGGGCGGGAGGTGGGGGCATCTACCAGTTCAGCCCCTTGATTGATGATTTAATTAGCCATACAGTGGCGAGCTGCAGGACGACAGTGCACAAAATAATACTTTATTTACATAACCAATCAGGACGCTGCAAAGGTGGAGCTTCCTCTCTCTCTCTCTCGCTCTCTCTCGCGCTCTCTCTCTCTCTCACTCCCCTCGCTCTCTTTCTATCCCTGCTGTAAGTCAGACATGGCTGAGATGGTTGACTTGTTTAATAAATGCGGGATTCATCCCGTTAAGTGGCGTCCAGAAGGACAAATCACTTTAATAATGTTGGAATATTCCTATGATATTCCTGCAGGGACTCTCGCGGTGCCCGCGTCTCCCCGTCTCTCTGCAGACACTTTACAGACACTTTATTTTATTTGACGGCATTTTCTCACTTGCTTTGGCAGAATGTCCCTGTAGAGGCTGCAGTCGTCTCCGTTTCTGCCGGGTGAACGGTGCAGAATCACACTCGGGTCATATTTTGGGGTTTCTTTCGGGTTTGAAGTAGAAAATGCAAAACGAGTGAGTTTTTTTTAGAAAGTGTAACTCGGCTTGGAGTTTACGCACATTGTTGCGCCTACACAGACACAGATGTACCTGCAGAACAGGTGATAACGACAATTATCTCCTGTTATGGTGTTTACCTTTATCATTTTTCTGCGTTTCTTAAATTATATAAAACATTTCATTTTCTCAGAGATCACGACGTGTGCAGCTTCATGCTACTTTGTCCAAAGACTTCTCATATTTCTCAAATACAATTAACTAAGAAACACCGTCGACTTCCACGTGGAATTATAGAGCAGAATGAATAACTAACATTTACACTACGGCACTAAGACTAATGACAACGTGCACGCGGGCATTATTTTGAAGGTCTTTTGCGTAGAAAAGCCGGACGCGTCCAAACCTTCTGCAGTCGCAGCCAATTACAATAATGAATACGTAGAATTGGCTGGAGACCCAAACTACTTTACTACATCCTGCTGCATCAACCATGTCATTTCTGCAAATTAGATAGAGTGGAAGTAGAAATAAAATAATAATAAATAATAATAATAGTAACAATCCTTACATGATTGTGGCCGGCGTGGACGCGCTCCAAGTTTTCCCCTCTTTTAGCGCGCACACACACGCGTTCACACGAAGAACGCGAGCAAGGAAAAAAAAAACACTGTCGCCCGTTCTTTGCTCCGCGTCGAAGCCCAACACTTTCACTCAAAAAAGAGAAGAGATGGAGAAAGAGAGAGGGGAGTAAGGGAAAGAAACGAAGTGGAGGAAGGGGGAGAGAAACGAGAGAAAGGAAGGGAGGGGAGGAAAAAAACTTCACGTTCAACCCAGAAGATGCTCACGTTTGGCGCTCCTCAATTATCCCCTCCCGTGAAGATAGGTGGCGTGCGTTTCAGGGGGCTTCTCCTCTGTGTTACACGGCAAAGAAAAAGAGGTGGAAAGAAAAAAAATGTCATTAGAAGAGGCGTAACACGCCAGTCCCTACCCAGGTTTGTTTCCTGGAGTGGGTGTAAGACATCAGTTGTAAACCTGCCCTAGCAGGAATAACGGTCCCTCCCTCCTCCCAACTATTTCTAAGGCTTTATTTCTAAGGCTTTATTATCACCGGTGGAAAAGGATCCGCTCACCGACGCGCTCCGGTATCATCCTTCCTCGCGACTCCTCTCCGCAAGCGACCTCTTTCCACTTCTAAAAGCAGGTATGTGCCTTCTCCCTTTTATTTTATTTATAGCCGCCTTTATTTCGCGGAATGCCTGGATTTTAAACTTCCGTGCGCCCGCGTCACAGAGTTGGAGCCCAACTTTGCCTTACCTGCACAGGTGGACGCACAGTAGGTGCGTTTGATTCGTGCTTTTTTCTCCTTTTACTTCTCGACCCTCCGCGACGTCGAGGCGTCCTGTCGGTTCCTGACCGCCTGGGAAATTGAGCTCTTTTCCGGGCGTCTGGCGCGGCACAACGCCGCTGTCCTTCGGAGGAAAAAAGGCGATAACGCGTCTCGTTCGTCGCGTATATTAAGGCTTGTTGGGTGATTCGACTAAACGCACAAAGTGACCAGAACGAACAAAAATCTCTGTCCACTTCTCTTAATAACAATATCCGCGCTGATGAATTGGCTGGCGAACCGAACATCCAGCGATTTGAGCCTTATCGCTTTTGTTTATGCGCCGTTTGTGCCTTAAAGATTTTTTCCCGGATCGCGGAGCCACTTGGCACATTTGAACAATTATTTCCAATCTGTTATTTATTAACTGTTGACAACTGGATTCGGCTTTAGTTTATCAAAGCTAGACGTGAAGTTTTCTCAGGCGAAGCCAAACGTTTATTAAAGTTCTAGGACTTTTAATCAGACAACGCAGTGGGGACTTATTCCAGGCTTAGTGTCATTCTCGGTGGAGTCGCCTTTAAGTTGTGGGTTTGACTTAAAAAAATGTCATAGATTTGATTTATTAATCTGTTTCTTTCCCAGTGTCAGAGTCAGGCTTGAGCGTAAAACGTAAACGGGTGTTATCAGTAAAAAACTCTAATTATTTAGTGACCCGAAACTGGGAGAAAATAAAAACCGGACCTTGAAACTTTTCCGCTAGAAGAAAGTCTAAACTCGAACGTTTCGCTGCTGCTTTCACTGGCGGAGTGAAATAAGAGAAATTATTCTCCCTTTCTGTCCCCTGACGTTTGCGTTGCTGTTGAAGTGACTAAACTGAGAACCGATCAGCTGAAAATCCAAATAAGATGGACACGGATCCCCCTCGCCGCTCCTTCCCGTACTTTCACCCACGGCTCCTCTTTTCTTTTTTTTTTCTTACAATCTGTCCCTTCATCCAAGTTGCATTTGCTCTGTCTTGTGTGCGTCCGGCGCGAGTGGAACCTCCACGCTAATAACCACGTTGTTGGTGCTGCTCCCTCTCTCTGTGTCTGTGTGTTTCCCGTCAGACGCGAGCTGAAATCAAGGAATCGAGTCCATGCGAGCTGCCATCTGATCCCACACACACTTATCAATGAAGCAAGAGATCATGGCGGATGGCCCCAGGTGTAAGAGGCGAAAACAAGCCAACCCGAGACGGAAAAACGGTAAGAAAATCACAGGGGGGAGACACCGCGAGCAGTCGGGGGACACGACTGGATGTTAGCGGGGTGTGAGGGCTTCCAGCGCGGGTCGGGCACGGTGCGCTCATCAGCCTTCCCCTTTTACGCAGGAATAAAGGGACCGCTATCCGGCGGAGAAGCTGCGCGTAAACGCGTCCGCCGCGCGAGCCAACTGCGGCTTCTGCGGTGTAAAATAACGGAGGGAAAAGTAGCACGAGTTGAAGGAGAACAGCGGGATCATTTCGGTGGGGAACTTGTGGATGTTCGAAAGTTTGAGCGTCGCGGCGCTGCCGGCCGGTTGGTCGCCGGGACCGGGTCCGCCGTGGGGACCGTGCGGCGGTCACTCAGAGCGGCCATGGCGGGGACACGCGCGTGCTGCGTGTTGTAAAAGTACAGTCTCGTGACTTTGGAGTTCTTGCTGTGATCCGGGCGCTGGCGTGCGTTATCCGCGGGGTTCCTTCTTCACGCAGGCCCTTAAATCTCATATTTTGAAGTCATTTATGTAAACATCGTGGCGTTTTTTCGGGACAAGCTGAAGTGTGTGTGTGTGTGTCAGTGTGTGTGTGTGTGTGTGTGTGTGTGGAGGGGGGGGGGGGCGGTAATTAACTGAAGACACAGCATCTGTTTGCTGTTTCAGTTTTTAAACCTGTGCGCTCAGTTCACCGTTAAGTTGATTGCGGCGGAGGAACAATATATAAATAGGATGACACGTCCGATAAACGCTGGGCATTAATTGGGTCTGAACCGGAGCGCTGGAGGTGGAGATTTGTTGCTTTCCTTTCTCCATTCGACTGCACACTTTCCCACAAGAGGCAAACGTGTAGTGACATTTTCTGGCCCCGTTGTTCCTGATTATTCCATATAGGCTGCAAACGAAGTGGCGAAGCAAGTGTTCGCAGGAAATATCAAAGCTGTGATTTGAGCTGCTCACGAGACGATCTCATTTGCTCGCTCCCTGTTTTTTAAATCTCTGCCCCCACAGGTTATTTATCTAGATCAGATTTCATTTATTGATTCCATACAATCGATAGCAGACAAGCATTTTGTTCCACACTAAATAGCACAAGAGCACAACACTGGGGACGTATATGTACAGTATATATTTATTTATTTATAGTAATAATGCTAAAGAGAAAATCTGAATAATAAGACACGTTTATGAGATGACAGCCCGTTTAGCTGTGGCCACCTGTTTTGTTAAAGGGAGAGTGAGAGGCAGGAAACCAGGCTAGGCTTTTGTACCAAAATGCAGAATTTGATAAAATAATATTAGCAAAGCAAATATAATTTTCACACCCTTAAACCTGACAGGAGACGGAAAGCTTTGGCTCAGGGTGTAAAGAATATTTATATCTCCTGTAAAAAAAAATCCGTCGTTGAGAAAAATGTGAATTTAAAGGACGAAAAATTAAAACGTAAGAAGGCTTCATTATAGTTTTAAAATATCAACGTGACCCCCCCCCCCCCCCCCCTCTTTTTTCCCCTTTTCAACCATAACAACTAGCTCTGTCTGATGACCCCCCCCTCCTCACCCCCGAATCCTCCCCCCCTGGGAATGCAGGGGCTCATCGAGGCTTGGCCACTCCGCCTCCCTCTCGCCGCCCGCCCGCCCGCCTCGCTGCGTGTCCTCTTCCTGCCCGGCTCCGCGGAGCGGTGGCGGGGCAGCACGCGGCGTGTGACGGCCGGCGCGCTCCTCCGGCGCCAACGAAGCCCCCCAAAACGAGAGCACGCGGCACGCTCAGGCGGAGACGCGGGGATTTTTTTTTCGGAGCGTTCTGAGCAGATGGACGGCGAACGCGAGCAGAGTCCCGCTTCTCCCTTAAACAAACAAATCAAATTACACAAACGTGAAATGTACACTACTGCGGCTAATTTGACCCGGCGGCCTCTGGACGTGGTGACGTGTGGGCGGCTGAGTCTTAATGTAAATTCTAACGTTGTTGCCACCTGTCATTATTTGTGTTCAAAAACTGCAGCGTTGTCTCTTCCACATCTGGCTCCGTGTTTATTTTTTAACTGTGACTGAGGATGAGTTGATTTTCTCTCAGTGTTTCGTCACTGGTGGAATTGTTGCCATTATTTTGCTGCCTTTTTTATTTTTTTTCAAATTACAAGGGGCATTTCAGCATTTGTGCCAATTAGTATTAATGAGGCATTTGCTCACTAAGTTGTCTAACCAATGACATTCTCATCCAGATGACTCTTGGCCTTCAGGGTTGGAGGTGCTACAGTAGCTTTACTCACTCTCTGGCCAGTCTGTCATGTGGTATTTAACCACAGTTCATGACTTATCCCCCCCCCCCCCCCCCCCCCCCCCCCTCACCCCAACCTAGCACGCCTTTGCCTCACAGCTGATCCACTCCACAACAAAACCTGAAAAATGGCATTATTTTTAAACCGTCCTCTTTCCCACTGTTTACAAAAAAAAAGCGTCCTCCTCTCCTGGTGTGAAACTTGATCTCGGCTGAGTGAAGCGTTTGAGAGTTTGGCCCTCGCCAGGTGTTGCTTGTCACATCCAGCTGTGTGCGAGCGCCCAGCAGAAAAAGCGCTCACACACCTGTTCCTATTTTCTTATTACTCAACCAGCACGAGCGACAAAAACACGTCTCCTCAGATGAAGGAAAAATCCTTTGGTCTTTGTGTTTTGTGATTTGGACGTTGCACTGGTGTCTCTGCCTCAGATTGTGTGGCAGCTTTTGTCTGAAGGGGGAGGAAGATGAAAGAGGAAATACAGATGTTGAGCTGTTTCCTGTGCACTTTGGGCCACGCGTCTTCTACTTTTGAAACCTTTTTTTGATTTGTCTTCATGCCCCAGATGGCATTTGGATGTCGGGATATACCGTAGGAAATGCACTGATTACATAACCCGCAGCAGCAGCAGCAGCAGCAGAAAAGGCAGCGAGGATGAGGCCGATCTCGCTCCCTGTGTCTGTGAGGCTGCTGGATTTTGATATCATAGTCTGAATGTGGTTATTAAGGCTATCATACATTCACGCTTAAAGTGGAATAAAATAGGGGAAAGGCTGTGTGTGTGTGTGTGTGTGTGTGTGTGTAGGGGGGGTAGCCTTGCTTTCAGACCCAAACAATGCCAGATTTCTGCCAGTCTAAACAATTTGTCCATCTCTATTATTCCTCTGCCTTTTTAAAGTTGCGGAGGAGAGAATGGGAGGGGGGGGGGGGGGGTGAGACAAGGTGCTCCCTTTCTTCCTCTTCTTTTTCCCCTTCTGCTCCCAAGCAAGCCCCCTCCTCCTCCCTCTCCTCCTCCTCCTCCTCCTTCCTCCCGTGTCCCATCCGCCAACCCTTCCTCCCTCCCTTCCTTTTCCTCCTTCTCCCAGATTTTCCCTGCACAAGGTAGGGGCAGTTTTCTGCCACCGTCACAAGCAGAGGAGGGGGGGGGGGGGGCGCAGGGAAAAAGAGAAGAGGAGGAGGAGGGCAGGTTTCGCAGGGTGCTCGCGGACAATTGATTGTCAGTGGTAATGTGTTTCATTTACATGTTTATACCGTCAATAGTGGCGGGGGGTTGTCCACGGCGCCATTCACTGCTGCCATTCCCATACGGGTTGGCAATTGTGTGGAGCAGCCAAAGCAGACACCTTACTCTCCTGATGGCTTTTTTTTCCCTGCAGGAAGAGACAGAGAGAAATGTTGTGCGGCGCATTCATGTTGATGGAAATACGGGATTATTTTGTTTAAGCAAGTGAAATAATTACTGGCGGGACTCGGTCGGCAGGAGGGCCCGCCGCGCGGCCCCGCGCCGCCGGTGGATGAGCCCCGGCCCAGTATTTTTATATCGTGGAATCAAAATAGACACGTTGCAATTACCCCATGTAAAGCGGCTAGCAGGTTCCCTGAACGCAGCTAATAAGGAGCCATATTTGTCCCGTCACAACGACACGTCGCGCTGCTCTTTGCTGGGCGCTGAGGCCCTATTATTTCCCAGAGTGCACCCTAGCTTTTTTTGCATCACTCGTGTATTTCTTCCTCCCTCCTCTCCCTCCTCGGCTGCAGTCATCGCGAGGCTAAATATATCCATCTGCTCGAAGTGTGTGAGTCAAGTGTATATAGCCAAGCACATAAAAATGAATGGACTTCCCTTACAAGATCATTGTGATTTCGAGTGTGGCGCCGCTATACGGGAGCAAGAGGACGCTCCCTTCGGGTAACAGTGTCAGTTTTGAAAGGGAAGAGGATTTTTTTTTTTCACAGGATCAGTTGCCAAAGGGCCTGGAGTATTTACAGTTATTGTAATTCACGTGGTTTTATTCAATTTTATTTTATAGTGTGTCACAGGGAGACAAAGATACAGATACAGTCATCGCAGTGTGATATCTTGGGCTTTCAAGCTGATGGGCTATTCAACAAATCCTCTAATATGTGCTTTCCACAAGGAATTAAATCGGGAGCGTAGCTCTGCAGCTCCATGCACCCCCCCCTACTCACACACACACACACACACACACACACACACACACACACACACACACACACACACACACACACACACACACTTTTTCAGACTTTGATAAGGCAGATAAAAGCAAATAACATGGCTTGTGGCTGTACACCCCCCAACACGCACATGCGGGAAAATAAATAAATAAAAAAAATAGAAGAAAACTAATGATCATCTCAACTCCACGCTGGACACTGAACAGAAAACTTTCATCCATCCCTCCTCCTTCCAAAAAATATTTTTTGACACATTTTCTCCTTTTTTCATTATTATTCCATTTTATTCGCTCTTCCTTCCTCGACCGCCCTGCTTGTGTGAAGATATTCTTTCGCCTGGCGGCCACAGAACACACACTCGCAGAGGCACCGCGAGCCCAGACCCCTGACACCGCAGGTCTTTGGAATGCCTTAGGTACGATTTCACTTTCGCTCACATCAATGCTGACCTGAATGCCTTTCATATCTGATCCGCCGTGTCTCTCCTGGTAAACATCTCCCGGGGGGAGAACAAAGAAAGGAGCTCCTCTTCTTCTTCTCCCTCTTAATCACAATTCAGCCCCTTTCGCTGCCAGCAGCAGGACTACACATTTGCATTCAGCATCAGAAAAAGGGCCAGAGATGAAAAGGGGGGCGAGAGGGGAGAAAAAAAAAAAAAAAAAAAAACGGGAGCGATAGAGAGGAGAGGAGGAAAAAAGAAGAAGAGGAGGAAAAGAAAAAGCTGGGAGAGAGGCAGAAAGGGTGGGTGGGTGTTGGAGAGAAATTCTAGGGTGTTTGTGGTTGTTTGTTGGTCGTCCCCTGGTTACGAGCCTTTTATAGCCTCCTTACTCTAGCAGGGACCCGGGCCCCTCCTGACAGACAGATAGTGTTACGAGATGCCATGCCCACACTATTCGTGGCCACTCGCGCTGAGGAAGAACAAGGAGGAAGGCGAAGACGAAGAGTCGGGAGCAGCGTCTTCACGATGCGCTTCTGTTCGGCGTCGAAGCTGAATTCAGCGGCGCGCCTTCGATTTTGTCCCCGCGCGTCTCCATCTTTTTTCCCGAAACCCAAACGAGGAAAGAAAAGGAGGAACATCCACCGTGTCCTTCTATGCAAACACGCACAATGCAGTTTATCTGTTGCTTAATCAAAATGATTAGCAAGACGTCTTTATCGTCCGATTCCCAGGCTGGATGTATGCAAATCTTAAGCAAAGATAGGGAGATGGGAGGGGGCGCGTGGAGGGAGGGGGCTCGGCTCATGTGATATGGATTCGGGGTTTTCTTTCTTCCCTTTTCCTCACCCAGAACTTTTTTCTTTCTTTTTGGTTAAGTAGAGGGATTATTGGTACACCTTCCCTCCCTCCTCCTCCCGGCCAAGCTGCGCAGGATTTAGGCAGATTTACTTCAGCAAACACCTTTGGACACTGGGGGAAAGTAGGAGTCTGTTTGGAAAAGGGGCCTTTTGTTCCAGGGGGTTCTGGATAATGCCTTACCAGGCAGCCGTGATATTACCCCGTGCTTTGGAGGAGCGGGGCGTCGGGGCGGTGGGCGGTGGGTGGGGGCTTAACCCTTTGTGCGACAGGCCTTTGCTGTTTGTGCGTCTCCCTCAGCACCTCCTGCGACCGACCGCACGGCCGCGTCCTGCGGTTTGTGTCGTGGGACATGTGGGGTTTGGAAGAGGTGCGGAAGTTCCAGTGTGTGTGTGTGTGTGTGTGGTGTGATGCTGCACACACACACACACACGCACCAAGCGTTTGCCAGAGACGATGAAAGCGAGCGGTGGCTGGATCCGCTGCCTGACTAACGCCGGGCCATGAATCAGCCAATCGTGAGCCAACTTCGCTCCAGCGGCTTCTCTTTATGTTTAAGCTGCAGTGGAGACGGAGGCCGGGCGGCGCGCGGCGTTCCCGGTCTCGGGTCGCTCGTCATATGAAAATCGGGGCTCGATTTGCGGCCACTGGAAAGTGCGGGAAAAGTTGAGATGCGGCCGACGTGCGGTTCTGGTACTGGGCGGCGCTGGTGGGGAGTTGTGACAGTGATGGAGCTGAGGCGACAGACGTAAAGGTTGCTGTAGCGCTGACCTGCCTCCTCTTTGCTCTCTCTTCCCACCATCTTTTTTCTCAGCCTCATGGTTTGACATGTTGAACCCCCCCCCCCCCCCCACCCACACACACACACACACGCCTGTTGTGCTGCCGTGCACATGTTCTGCAGTAAAGTTGCCGTGCAGTCAGATGTCTTTCTCCTGCTTCCCTGACTTTATTTCATGCCTTCGTGCTTGTTTTCTCTCTCTTTTTTTCATTTTCATCCCTTTGTTTTCTTTTCTGCTTCTCCTTTTTTTCCTCCTTTCAACAAAAAGCTAGAAATTGAAAACTTCAGCGGCCTGGCAAATAATTGCATGCATTTGGACTTTTCATTTGCGCGTGTACACTCTTTACGCTAAGCCGGCATGTTTTATGCATCGCGTAGGAGGAAGATGCATTTTGAAATATCATGCCTCATTTGAGTCTTTCTCAAGTGAAAATGCAAAGTCTTTATTTGGCCCATCCGTTCCGTCTCGTCCTGCTGTTTGCACTTATTCAGTTGTTGCGCCACGTCTCGCCTGTGATTTCGACTTTCGATTTTCCACGCGTCGACTTTTCCCATTTGCGAGGGAGTCTGGGCGCGACAGACGACAGGTTGCTGAGCAGGTGTAAACTAACATTCAGATTCCATAATTAAATGGCAGGGGGGGCAATAAACAAGTTGAAAAACACCTTTTGTCTAACAATGCTATAGTGTATGTGTGCATGTGGATGCACGGGGGGCGTCTGGATGTTCCACCACATTAGGTGGAGCTCCTAATGCACTTTCAGATTGAGCACATCCTGCAGATTTGCCTCTCACAGCGCGGACGGTTAGATATTTACATGATTTTAGCTTTTTTTTTTCTTTTTTTTTTTTGCAGTGTGGAAAACCGAGCGCTTCTGATCATAATAGAGAGCAACCTGTCAAATCAGATTTATTTATTTAAGTGCTAACAAGCAGGATTGTCTTTTAATAGAACAACAAAGAGACAAATAGAGATTAAACCAAAAGAACAAGCATATCCCAGCTGCTTTGAGTGTGTGTGTGTGTGTGTGTGTGTGTGTGTGTGTGTGTGTGTGTGTGTGTGTGTGTGTGTGTGTGTGTGTGTGTGTGTGTGTGTGTGTGTCTGTGTGTTATCGCGGCTGTCATCCGTAAAGCAGGGCGCAGCTTCATGATGTTTCCTAAGAAAAGTAGGGGAAAAAAAGTAATCACCTCAATTGCCCATTAAATGTTTTTTTCCTTTTTTTGCGGCAGCTGCTGCTTCAGTGACGACACCTTTGTGCAAACAAGTGTTGAAAGCAGCCCCACGTTCTCTGCTCCGGCGTCGGCGCGCGTACGTGCACGCGCCCGCGCTCGCCCACGCTTTGATGTGCGCTTGATTGTCGGGTGCAGGAGCTCCTCTGGCAAGGTCACGGCCGCGTGAAACAATCAATAACAGATCACCAGATTAAGGCTCGGTGACATCTGGAAATCCAGGCCTTTTCCCACCATCCCCTCCACGCACGCTTCCTCTTCCTCACCTCGTGTAGTATAATAGAACATGCTATTTGATCAGGGCTCGCTTTCCTGGTGCACTTCATTATTCAGAAGGCGTCCCGCTTCCCTGCCACCTAAGTGCAGCCCTCTGCTACCTTTTTTTTTTTTTTTTTTTTTTTAACGAGGACCTGTCTGCTTTCATTTGGGCTCCGGTTTTCCCAGTCTCGCGTGGAAGTAAATTCAGATGTGTTATCTCACTTTAATTGCACCCGATTGCCAAGCGAGATTAGGACCAAATTAGGTCATTTTGCGGTTGTACAAATTTCACTCACTTCCACGCTTTCATCTCCGCGTTGATCAAGCACCTTCTTAACCGGCGGTTGCAGCGAAAAAGAGGAAATGGTCAGAATTACACTCGGATCTCTTTGTTATTCAAACATACGTTTAACCTTTGGCAAGAGTGAGTCAAGGAGAGCAGAGAGGGGTTGGGGGGGGGGGGGTCCTCCCCTCTAAATGTCATGTGCGGCGCAGTCGGTGGACATGTGTAGCAAAGTCGAGCCTGTTACAAACTGGGAGAGGTGAATTCGCGTGTTAATGGCTTGTGACTGGAGAGGGAGCCCCCTCCCCTAAACGCCGCGTGTCCCATCGCTGTCAAACGCGAATGTCAAACAAACGCTTCCTCAGGTAGCGGGGGGATAATCACACCGACAGGCCTGTCCTCAGCCTTTCTGACACGAGCCTGAGCGGCGTCCGGGAGGAGGTGGTCGGGCTGGAGGTCAGCGCTTCAGGAGGAGCGTCCTGAACACATGGCGCTAAACGAAACAGGGGAGGCTGGAGGTCGACGGAACAGCTCCTTCTGCGGTTGTGGTCGTCGTTTGGTGAGAATCGAGGGGCAGTTTCCGTTTCTTTACAAAGGCAAGGGGTTGAAAAGGAGCGGCTGGTGAATAAAGTTGGCGTTTACTTTATCAATGGTGGTGAAGCTGAGTCACGGACTCTGTCACCATAACGTCTGTGGTTACATGATACAAGACTACAGCTTCAAAGGCGCTAGTTTTGCAGAAGTCAGAGCAGAAGTTGGGCTTTTGGTGCCTTGTAGTCCACCCCCCCACCTCCACCTCCACCTCCACCTCCATCCATCCATCCCAGCAGCCAGTCATCTAATTACTTCTCCCCCACCCAGGGGAAGCTGCTTCCTTATCGCCCGGCCGTCTTGCTCCGGCATTCCTCAGATAAATTCCCCACCACTTTGTTATTCTTACTACTTAGGGGTATTGGAATTAGCATGGCCATCAAAGCAGGCCTTGTACCGCGTCTCTCTTTCTCACACCCCCTCCTCGCGACCTTATCAGTGGTCATACATTACAGCTGTGCGCGGGACGTGCCCACGGGTGCAGAGGTGAATCACGGACAAAGGTATCACGCCATGCGTCCGACATCAAAGGCTCTGAGGGATGATGAAGTGATGCAAATGCGGCGCCGGCGGCGCCTTGCTGCGGCCCGGGCGTTTCGGGGCTTCGCAGGTACTTCAGGGCCGCGCGCTAACGGATTTGTCAAGTTGCACGGAGCGGTTCAGGTGCCGCCACGCGCCGCGTTGGCATTCAGCGGAGGCAGCGCTGCCGGCGGCGCCCGAGAGCCGTCATTTACAAGTGAGCTTCACAACCTTTTAGCTTCATCATACCTGTTAAAAACCTCCACTTGGCAATTTTAAACACGCACAAGCATCCCTGGGTGGATAATCAGGGCTCCATTCATCCCCACAAACCCCACTTTTTTCTTTTTGCGCAGATGTGTGGGTTTGATGGAGCCCTCGCTTCCTTCCTTCCTTCCTTCCTTCCGCCGCTCATCATATGTTTTTCCAACACGGCTTATATCTCCACAGCAAGCAGACGCCGCCTCCTAAACTGGCAATCACAGTATCCCTAATGTTATTACTTTTCATAATTAGTTACAGCAACACTCATTCCACTACTAGCGGAAAGGAGTATTCCTTAGTAATTAAGGTAATGAAATATTCATTTATGCTACCTTTTCAGCAGTCTCACAAATGAGCCAGCCATGGTTAATGTCCGCCCAGCCTCTGATTTTATTATGATGGCAGACTGGCACATCTGCAATTAGTACTCACACTGACAGTTAGCGTTTTGCACGGGGTGGTAAGCAGAGGGAGGTGAGATGAAGCGGTGGAGGGTGGGTGCACCCTGGTGCGATTACACGCCCCCTCTGCCACTAGGCCAGACCCCACTACCCCCCCCACCCCCCTCCACTCCACTAACCTTGTCTTTTTCTTTTGTTACCTTTATCTCCTCCTCCCCCGCCGTCTCCTCCCCGACGGAGAGGTTACCTTTTCCCAATGGTGCAAAATCGACTTGACATAACTGTTCATCAGTTTCAGCCCCCCCCTCCACCCGCCTCCCTACCTCCCTCCCTCCCTCCCTCCCTCACCGGCTCCCCACCTCACCCCGAGGTAGTTTGCATCAAATCAGGCCCAGTCAAGCTTCAAGTGGAAATTGGCAGGCCAGAACCTGACAGTGGAGGAGAAGAAGAGGGAGGGAGAAGGCGACCAAAAGCAAG
This sequence comes from Betta splendens, assembly GCF_900634795.4. Taxonomy (NCBI): domain Eukaryota; kingdom Metazoa; phylum Chordata; class Actinopteri; order Anabantiformes; family Osphronemidae; genus Betta; species Betta splendens. The sequence continues at coordinate 2,451,597 of NC_040882.2, forward strand.
CAAATTGGAGCACTAGACGCCTGAACGGCGTTCAACGCGGCGACGTCAGGGTCAAGTTTTAGGGTTAAGTGGAGTTAAATCTCTTTCCAACCCAAGCTAATTGACTGTTGCCTTTTTTCCAGGTAGACCCGTTCACATCATTGGGAACAGAACTAACAGATCGGTGTGTTTTCCTGCCTGCCAACATCTGTGGGCTTCTTGACCGTGTTTGCAATTCAGGTGCAAAATCATAAAGTGCCAAAGAATTCCCACATTTTCTTTGAGGCTCCTCCTCATAATCACTACGAGGCTGACGAGCAGTTTTCCTCACAGTGTGGGCTTTGGAGAAAAAAAAATCCACGCAGCATTAGCGAGGGGCCGTGATGTACAAGCCTCTGCCTCCGAACGCTGGGAGAAAATATACGAGGGATTCCAGATTATGACCTGCCAACGGGAACTTTGCTCCAGAATTGCCGTGAATATAAATCACCAGCTGGGAAAAAGTCCATTTGGAAAGCGAGACTGGTGTTATTTTGGAATGGGCGACATTATTTCGTGAGGCTTTGGTATTTTTTAAGGAGGGCACTGGCCGGTGGAGGGTGCTGAGTTGCAATTGAGTGTTTATGTGCTATTTAATTTAAAGATGGCTGACACATGCAAACAATGGCACAATATATATATATATATATATATATATATATATATATATATATATATATATATATATATATATATATATATATATATATATATATATATATATATATATATCTATATATATATATATATATATATATATATATATATATATATATATTGTATGTATGCGACAGGCCAGATGCACAGATGCGCCACACACATGCTAATTGGTAGACAGGCAGGTCACAGCAGACGCAGATGTGCCGTTTCTTCCTCTTTCTTCCTCCTGAACCTCGCCGTGGCCCTCGGAGACGAGGAGATAAGGACGTTGTGATGAAACTTTTAGTGAATCTCGCTGCTCCAGTTCTGTCGCCGCCACGCCGCCACGTCACCGAGCTCCACCCCCAACCACCCCCCTCCCCCTGCTCGCAGCTGCTATATATTCTTATTAAGGTTGAGTGGGAGAGGTGAGTATTATTGTGTTTTTATTCATTTCTTCTCCCTTCTGACTGTCCACAAGCTCATATTTTGCCTCTTTAATGTCCTCGGAGGACATTTAAGTCTATTCTACACATTGTGTCCCTTTATTCTCTTTGCTATTACGCTTCCTGTCGCTTTCTCTTCCTCCCGTCCTCTTCCTTCCGTCCACCTCCCCTCTGTCCCTGGCGCTCGCTTTCTCCCTTTTCCCCTGGTTTTATTCCTCTTCCCCTCCCACCCCTCAGCTTTGCATGTGCTCTCATGGGCTGATGGCCGTTTCGACAGGGCAGCATTGAGGTGAAGCGGTGTGACGGCAGAGTTTTGTTAAGCCGAGAACAAAGGCTGGGAGATGCCGGGCCAAGCCATTGTCCCGTGCCTGTACTGGCCTTGCCACAGTTTTGCAGGATTTAATGCTCTGTTTACTTTCGACCAATCACCACTAATATTCAAAGAGAAGCGTCTTCGTTTTAAGCCCACCTCAGGATGATTTAGGGTGGATCCATAAAAACAGCCGCTTTGCAGAGGCAGGGCTGTAGTTTGTGACTCGTGGTTGTTTTCTCTGTGCGTCAGAAAGGGAAATAAGACATAAATACAAGTTGATAGCTTAGCAGGGTGAGTTTTGTTTTATTGTTATTATTTATTTAGGATATTCATATTGGACGGACAAAACAAGTGTGTGTGTGTGTGTTGTGTGTGTGTGTGTGTGTGTGTGTGTGTGTGTGTGTGTGTGTGTGTGTGTGTGTGTGTGTGTGTGTGTGTGTGTGTGTGTGTGTGTGTGTGTCTGGTCCGTTGGAGTTCCCCTGCATGGTCTCTGGGCAAACTGAAAGCACTGCTCAGTGGGATTAGAATGAGTGTTGGGGGTGGCTGAGGGCAGACGCCAGAGGCCCCAGAGGATTCTGGGACTTTTTTTGTCCACTTTGCGACGATCACAACCTTTAACAGGCTTCGAGTGGAAGTTGGGCCTCTGAGCCGGACCCCCGTCCATTAGCAGCTGTGGGAAGGAGGCGTCGCTTCCAGCAAACAAGCCAAGGCCGCGTGTGTGTTGTTGTTTTTACTACAACAGTGCATCTGATATTGACATAAAAGCCAAGTTTTAGAGAGCAGGGCCAATAAACACAGTGAAAAGCATTGTCGTCGAACCCAGTGATATTTTCATGGGCGCGTAAAGATTATGAGTCGGTTCCAGTAGCACCCATCTGTGCTTTCATTTGCAGCTATACGTCCAGTTGTTAAAGAGGAGGTTGTGGAAAGATGGGACGTGACTTTCATCTGGTTAAATGGTTTGTTAAGGTCAAAGGAGATCAGAAGAGTGTAATTCTCGACTGGCAGCCCTAAAACCACAGGCTGACTGACGCGCCGGGACGCTGACCTCAGCTGTTTTGGGGGGAAAGAGAAGAAATGAGAGGCTTCCTGCCGAATCCCCTCGGCGCTGGCAGTGAAGAGGTTAACTCCGTCAAACACTTTGTATCCAACCCCTTTCTGCCGCTGCTTTTCCTCTTTTTTTTTTGAAAACAATTACAAAATTACAGTAGATAAAAATTGAACGGCGCGAGTATTTATGCAATCAACATAACGAAGAAACAAAACAATTTAATGTGGAAAAATCATCATTCATCTGCATTATAATTGCTTCTCTTTCACATCTACGGGGATGGTTAATTAAAATTGTGATTAAATGCGCCTGCACTGCCTAAGATGTCTTCCCCCTAAACAGGTGCTACAGAATTTAAAAGTAAAGAGAAAAAGCTAATTAGCATTGGAAATTGAGAAATTGCCTGCAAGAATCGGTGTTAATTTCAGTCACTGATGAGGTAATTTATAAAAGGGGAGCACCGAGGAGGCTGTGCAACACGAGAGATTGCAACGCAGACCCCCCCCCCCTCGCAGCCGAGCCCCCCGTCCCCGGCACATCCCCGCTTTCCCAGCATGCAGGTGAGGCTGTTTGCAAAATATTGAATATTTGGTTCCATTTCCGTTAGTTTGTGTGCTGAACTAAACGCCAGAGACTGATTAATGACACGTGAGGGCATCGCTCACACACACACACACACTAATATAGAACTTCTCCTCTTCTGGACTTTGCCGGTGTCCATCTTCGAGCTGTTCCATCACGTCCTGCACACACTGGGTCTCACCCCTCTCCCACTGAATCCCCCCAATCCGCCCGTTCCCTTTTGTTCATCTGTCAAGGTTTGCTAGTGTCACTGACTCACCCGTGAGCTGGTGACCCTGACGACGGCGGCCCGCGGTTCGGCCCGGAGTGAGTGACGCGAGCGGGTCGGGCCAGCGGGCCACAGGTCATTAGACTCTCAAACTTCCACAGCAGTGGATTGGAAACCTCAGCCAGCGCTGGGTGTAGAAAGGAGTAAAGCCAATTTGCTGAGACATACTCTGTCGACCTTTCATCATAACTGGGGCTTTTTTCTTTTAGATTAAGTCTAGTGAGCAGAACCGGGCTGCCTGTCAGCCCGCTAAGCCCCCCTCTTCCTCCTCCACTGTTTAACAATCTCCTTTCGCACTCAGCCTCAAAGCTGCTCCAACTTTCTACAGCTACGATGGGAGCAATCACGCATTCTGACGCTGAAACAGCTTATTGCGCGGCCCCATTCTTCACAGGTTGCACGCACCAAAAGTTTAAAACCACTCGCTGGTAGAGAGCCGCCCGCTTCCTCTGCGCACAAAACCCCATTCATCCCCGAATGTCCGAAAACTCCAATGTCGAGTTGGTTTCGGAGTCCAAATGTGCCAGAGCCACTTGTTTACTGCAGCAAACAAGGATACGGATACAAAGGAATTCATTTGAATTCTTTCGCGCGCCCTCAGCAGAGCTGCTTCATGATTATTTTATGTGATGGCGTCTTCCTCTCTCTCTCTCCCCCCTCGGAGTCAGTCGGCTGCACAGGTCAGCCAGTAAGTGACAAGGTATTTGGTGGTTTTGTGAACCTTCGCCAGGCTGATTGTTCGCTGCAAGTGTAGTGTAACTGAGCCGCTTGTAGCTCGCCGGAGTGTGGAAAATAAGATCGAGGACTACATTTTCCCCTCCCTCCCTCCCTCTTTGTGTCTCTTTTAGTTTTACAACGGCGTAAGACAGTAAAACAGATATCTGGCGCGGCCGCCGTGCTCCGTGGCCGCTGTCGCTCCTGCTCCATTTCGGTTCCACCTGACAGCGCGCTGCAGCGCTCCAGCGTTTACACTGCACCGGTCCGACCCGTGACCACTTGGAGCCGTCTATTATGCCATTAGCGCCCAGACGCTGGCCATACTGACTCCTCTGTTTCCACCCAGTTTATGAATGCGAGGCATCCCATCGCCTGCCAGCACGGGTCAGAAACTCAGCAGTGACACAAGGGCATATTCTGAGTGGGTTCTACTTTGACATCAGCGCCTTTCTAAACATTTGGAGGAGCTGAGCTGAACCGTGGCTGGTGATGGAGAAACTACAGGCAGACCTGTCCTTCTCTGTGTCCTCAAGTGGGATTTTAATAGTTTACTTTGTTATATTTATGCAGCATCACACACCTTAACTTCATGGAACTGAATCCATTCATTGAGAAAATCAGCAAATAGATTTCTTCATTGCGTGTAACAAAATAGTATGCTCTTTTATCCTATGACAGTCTTGGGAAGAGAACCCGCAACTTTTAGTTTTCCTCAGTGCCTTGCTCATTCTCCAGCATTTACTTTAGGCCATTGGGGAACGCGTGTGTGTCGCCCTCTGTTAGTTACTTATGGCGTAGTTCATACAGTAGGTGTGTTTTTCTACCCTTTAACTAAAAGGTCAAAGTGGATCCAGTGCCTTGTTCTTTTATTCCGCTGCTATTTATGTTTTTAGGGCTTTTAAGCAGGATTTCACGTGATGTTTGTGTTGATGTACTGGTGCTATGATTGCGGTTTATGGAGGTAAAATGATTTTCTACAACTTCAAAAACAAGGCAGAGAGAAACAGAGGCAAAGCCTCCTTAAAGCCCTCCGGGAGACGCTCGTAAGACACCGGGGGGAAGAAAACAATCGCTAATATTAGGAAGAGAGGAGGGACACACACACACACACACACAGGCGCTCACACACAAAGAACAAGAAAAAAAGCCTTGAGTTTGTTTATGTGCACATAATGTGAGTCTGTGCGCCCCGGTGAAGCGCCGCAAATGGGAGAAGTATGCGTGGGTTTCTCAGGTAACAGGATTACGTGGGCACATAATTGATCCATTTGGGGGAAAAATGACAGGGCTCTAAAGAGGCCTCGGCTTTGGAAATGGAGTTTATGAAACAGGCATTCGTAAATTCAAAAGAATCAATATGTCAATTTTATTACATCTCGGGGCCAGATGGGCATTAAAGGCACAGCTCATCCTTCTGCCTCCCAACCCCTCGCTCTCTCCGTTCTGTCACCTCCTTCGCAGGGTCTCTCTATCACTCCCATCCTGTCTCATTTCTTTCCATCACGTTCTCTCTGATTCCCCCCATTGTCCCCCTTTTTTTCCCTCTCTGTGCCGGTGATGTATGCTAAAAGTCTGTCGCTGTTCATCTGCGTGTTTTATTGTTTCTCCTCTAATCTGCACATCTCTCCTGCTGCTGTTCGTCCACTAAATTCTTGATTATTTTTCATTTTTAAATCTCAAAAAAAAGGCATATGTTCTCACATTTGCTTTGCAAAAGAATAACAAAGGTCCACCGCGTGCATCACAGTGAGTCATAGGCAGTAAAGCCTAAACTCAAGCAGATTTGTGGCGTCCTACGTTTGCGTCATTGTTATCGAGACGCTCGGGTTTAAACGTGCAGATCGTCGTCCTGGTCTGTTCCTTGTTGTCTTTGCTCTGCTTTTTCTCACTCTGTCCCCAGCTGCATGTGTGACAAAGGTCTCCCACCATGACTCACTGCCATTTTGCCTCCATGTGTTATCTTTCTGTCTCTTCCTCCCTAATTCCTCGTCTCCTCTCCTATGTTTATCGAGCTTTATCTTCCTATGTCTCTCCATTCGCGAGTCAAAGGTCCTCAGTGGCCATTTTCTACGTTTCCTCCGTAAACGTCTTTGTAAGTATGAATTTGTAGCCGAGGAAGCCGTGGATGTTTGTGTGTGTGTGTGTGTGTGGGTGTCAGAAGTATCAAATATCCCTGTCGAAGCGAATGCATCAGCTGAAATATGTTTGTCAATGCAGCTGTTGACTCAACACTATTATTCTTAAGAAGGAGCCATTTAGAACGAGCAATAAACGCTTTCAAAGCTCGGCCAATAGTCGGGCTTTTAAAAGGCAAAAACAGGGAGGAGGGGGCAGATTAAGCATTCTGCATTTCCCTCACTAAAATATTCACGTTCCATTTAAATACAACGGCATCGCAGGCAAGATTTAATTACCATCCAGTGCTATAATGCAAATGAATAATGCAGCAAAGACTGATGCAAACGGATAGAAATATAAGACCCCAGCGCTGGATACGTCAAGGGGAATGAGGGAGAAACGTGTGGGGAGGCAAAGGAACGGGAAGGAAAGTTAGAAAAAATCCCTCTTGATGCTCACTCTGTAGTCGCGTTTATGAAAAGACAGAAGGAATTGGACGGAACAGAGGGGGAAAAGGAGGAAGCACAATTACAAGGCCCGGCTTCTTCGGCGCCTGCCAGGATTTTCCCTCTCCCATTCCACTAGTTCATTTTTGGAGTAAGTAAATAATAAGAAGTTGGTGATGCTTGCATTTTTAATTCCACCCCCTCCCCTCCCTGCACTTTTTTTGTTCAGTTCACTGACTGACATCTGCTATCAATGCTAAGCAGGTGTTCCCGTGCAAACAGACGTGCCCCTGTTTGTGTTTCGCCGTCCCCGCCACCGTGCACCCAAATGAGCAACGTGATTAAGAATCCTGTAAATTTTTGAAAGGAAACGGATGGCTGCCCGGCTAGAACGTAATTACACCGCCGCCGACATCCGCAGCTCACCGCTGCAGCAGCCAGAGCCAAAGCAACAGCAGAGAATTAATAATATATAATGGCATCTTTCCTTGTAATTCATAAATGAAATAAAATGAAGGAGGAGTAACTGCTGATAAGTTTTTTTTCTTTCCCTCTCTCTTAGAGGGGGGGGGGGTAATTTTCAGAAATTGAGTCGAGACGATCATCTTCCACGATGCGTTAACACATCCGTGTGTGTGTGTGTGTGTGTGTGTGTGTGTGTGTAAGCAGGGAAGACCTTCCTTCCTCCTCCTTTTACTTTCGGCTGCTTTTTCCTCCTTTTTAGCTCATTTATTTACTAAATGAGGTCTCTGCATTTGCTCCCTCACTCTTTCGCGCCCGCTCCCTGTTTTGTCATTAGCCGCGTTCACTTTGCTGTATGATCACACATGCGTCGGCAATGGACAATTAGCTATGACATCTCTTGTGGCAGCTAACTTCCTTCCTCTTGGACTTCAAAGGCCGTCGGCGCATTAGGTTCGACGTCCCTCGCTCATTTTAATGTGTGTGTGAGCTCTTTCTCTACTGTGATACCTTCTTAATGGCACAAAGATGTTGAATTTCATCAAGAAATTAGGCCCCAATCAATGGAGAAGTGTCAGGAAAGGGAGGCTGAAAACAGGAGAGGTGAGCTGGGAGACGAGGCTGAGATGTTGTGAGGAGGAGGTGCAGATGTTAACCTCTGGGGAGGAGGAACGAGGTGAAGGGAGTGAAGCACTGAAGAATCCGTCGACGCCGATTCTGACAGAACCCTCCTTTGGACCTCATGTGAGCGGCATTTTGTAGCGGCCGACACATTGATTCATGATAGGAACCTGCTCCGAGCGCGAAGGGACGCTGTCAAACATGTGCTGCGACCGCGACGCGCCGCGCCGCGCTCCACCTGCACACTGGGATTTGTAGAGTTACCGCCGCCTCGTAATGCACTTTTCACCCAATTTATATCCATTTCTCAGTCCGCGCGTCGGTTCCGGCGCCTCGGCGGCCGTCGCCTCCCACTGCAGCTATTGATAGCGGCCGGCGGACATTGTTTGGACAGCGAAAGGTGCGCCTCCCTGTAAACCGGGCCTGCAGAAGGGAGGCGACACTCATCTCCTGTCCCTTCTAATCAGAGCCAGAGATAGTTGCATCCTCCCTTTCGGATACACAATAATTACCCTTCTGTGTGAACGCTGGGGCTTCACTCTGAGACGGGGAGGGACAGACGCTGACAATTATATTAGGGATGTGTGTGTTTGCTTTCCAGCGCTGCCTTGTCGCTACCTTTCCCCTCGCCACAGCTGAAAGAGTTAGTCCGGAGCTCATGATATGAAATAATAAGGCGCAGCTATGTGTGCAGGACAGAAATTGTTTTTGTCCCTTTGCTTTCTGCGTGGAGAACCGCTGTGGCAGAGATCAGTGGGCTGACTGTACAGTGTGTGTCGCTCAGTGGGAGGAACAGAGCAATAACTCAGCTGGGGTGAGAGGGAATGCTAAAGATGTGAACATTTCTACATGAATTTACTGCAGTTCCACAAAATAATGGGCCACTTACTCGCCTCGTTGCAGAGCTTTCAAACACACCTCAAGGCCTTTGTGGCAGATGTGGCTCGGGTTGAGTCAGTCGGCCGCAGATGGAGACGGATCCTTTTGCCCGAATGCCATGTTCAAGGTCAATAGCGGCCTTTAATTAGAATGTTATCTGCTCCATAGTGCAATATATGTTGATTACTTATTACCCACAATGTTTTAGCATCTCCTGTCTGGTAGTAAAAAGAGGGTTTACTGAGTGAATTGAATGTGTAGCGTAGCTGTTGTGCTAGCGAGCTGCGGCGGGTGTTAGCGGTTAGCGCGCGCGGCTAATGAATGAACAGGACCGTGTTGTCTCTGCGCTGACCTGACATCATACGCTTGCACACAGAGAACTGTTGGAGCCCATAGAGGCTCCTGTATAATAGTATCAACAGTTCAAGCGGTGTCAGCGCCGCGTTGCTGAGGGAGGGAGACAGCGCGAGTCTGTCTCGGTTATCACTGTCTACGCTTGTCATCGTGTGCAGGCGACGTTGTCCTCCTCCAGCTGCTGGGAGATGATTCGGGTCAGCGCGGGCTGCTGGGCGGTGGGGGGGCGGTTGGGGGGGGGGGTGAACCGACGAATCAAGAGGCCGATTGTGTCTGGTGCCAGTCGCTCGTAATTAAGAGTGAGCCCGGGGTTGGGGGGGGGTGCACACACACCGTTACACACTCGCAGACGTAAAATCACAATCATAAATACACACGTATACGCGGACGTTCACGCGCACACTTGAGCCCGACGCGCTATACAGAGCAGCTCACCTGAAAATAATCGCTGCGAGGGGCAGCGGCGGATGCAAATGAGGCCGGAGGTTAGCGTGGGAAAAGTGGAGCAGCGGAGCCTGGGACTAGGTGATCCTGCAGGCGGGGGGCCGGCCTCAGGAGGGGCCTTTGTTTGCAGCCTCCGACCCAGTGTGCACCTCCTCCTCCCTTTGCTTCTTCTCCTCACCCCCCCCCCCCCCCTAATTTCTATCACCTCCCAGTCCAGGGCAGGAGGAGGGGGGGGGGGGGGGAGTGATATACGCTCTGTTTAACAAAGACGCTCTTCTTCGTCAGTCGGTTCGAGGTTTTATTGACAAGAAAATGCATGATTCTTCAAATCTTCTAGAAGAGGGCAAGAAAATGTGATGCTTGTCAGTTGAGGTTTGCACCAATATTAATAATTTCTTTTCTTCTTTTTCTTTTCCGGTCCATCACCTGCTCCTCTTCACTCCCAAACAGGTAAGAGTTCAAACTCCACCTCTTTACACGTGCATGTGTTTGTAGCCCCTCCCTCCACGCGCCAGTCATCTGATAAGCCATCATCTCTATAACACACACACACACACACACACACACACACGCACACAACCTGCCGTCTACAGCCCAAGCACCGATGAATTCTTAAGCCGTAACGAAGAGGGAAATGTTGCTTTGTGAACAACACGTTCTCATAAATATTCAACGAGCCGAATATGAGTGGAGCTGTAAAAACGCATGTATAAGGGGGTAAAAAAATGAAAAAAAAACTCTCCAAACAAGACGCTTCGCGGTGGCGTAAATGCAAAAGCGCGGCTGCAACCTGTTTGACAGCGCGGCGGTGGATTCTGTTCACACCGTCCTCCAGACACCCGGCCCGTGTAATACCTCTCTCTCTTAATTATTATTTATTGGCACCACCTCTGGCTCCCCTCGCCTCTGCTCGGCCTCCTCTGTCCCCTTTATCGCCTTTCTAAATAATTTCTACAAACGAGGAGCTTTTCCGTGCCGCGGACGAGCGTGCGCGTGCGCTCGGCTTTCACTCATCAAAGTTTAATCGAAGCCCGCGTTTTAGTTTTGTTGAATAAAGCACACTTAAAAAATGTAGATGCAAATTATTTTGCATTATTCATGCATTCTCCCGGTCCTTGTAGATTTAAACATTTCCGAGGCCACCTTGATTCAAGTAATTACCTAGACCTCAGCCGGCTCAGTCATGAATAAGGTATTTCCTACAAGCAGAGTATGCGCCTGATGAGCTTTTAAAGTGGCTCTACACCCAACTTGTGTATTGCTTCTCGTGCATGAGTGACTAGAACATGCATTGCAATCGCTCTCAGGTGGCGGCGGTGGTGGTGGTGGTGTGGGGGGTGGGGGGGCAGGGCTGGCAGGAGCAGCCAAGAGTGACAGCACTCTCACTTTCATGCACTGGGGGCCTTCAGGTCTCTATCTGCCGCCTCCTTTGTCTCAGTCCCGCCCTTTGCTTTGGACCGTGTCACTGCAACGCTCGCACAAAACCCGAAGCGCAACAACTTTATTACTGAAAAAAAAAAAAAAACACTAGACTGAAGTTCCCTTTTTTTATGCATTTCCATTTGTGTCCTATTAGACGGGTCTGCTCCTGATTATCTCATTAATAAGTGGCATTAAAAGATTTAGCTGGGTTCAAAAAGTAGCCACGAGTGGAATCAAAGGAGAAAACAGGAGTTCAACAATCACATTTTCAGCTGCAGTGTGAATGGAGCCCCTCTAACTCCCCCCTCCCTCCCTCCCTCCCTTCTGTGCCCTTGGCTCTTTGTATCTTTATCTATTTCAGTCTGAAGGATCCCAAAGTGTTTCAGATCTGAGCAGCCTAATATCCACCTTTAAGCCGGCAGCTTTGAAATCTCTTTCTGACATAACAAGGGAGCGCAGCTTTTCCCCACTTTACCTGAGTGCCAGTGAAGATCCTTGTAAATCGCACCTGGCTTTGCTGGGCAAACACCCCCCCCCTCCATTCTCTCCGGTAACACCCGCCGGCACGAGGAGGTTCGCTTCAAGATCTGCTTCGCCTTTTGCTGTAAATTGCTGCGTATCGGCCGCCCTCAACCATTTACCGACGACGCATTAACATTTTGCAGAATCTCACACTGTACGGCTCAGGTGATAATTACTTTCTGCAATTTACTCCTAGTGTTTCCGAGTGAAAACCTCTTGGTGTCCACTTTTAAAGACAGTCACCTTCACAGAAAGCTCCTTATTCATGCAAAGCTGTTGTTTTCACAAGGAGACTTACATCAAGTGTGTGTTGTTACACCTTCAACTGTCAGCAGTGACCTCACCTTCAGTCAAGACAAAGACGAGGAGCATCGATCCTCAGATCAAAGCCGCTCAGATGACATTCGACACCCTCTGGATGCTTCCTGTAATATCACATGCAGGGCCGTGTTTTGTTTAAACATCAAAAATTCAAATGTTAAACCGTAACCGGAGTCTAAAGAGTGACCCTAAGACAAACGCGTGTTGTTGTGCAGGAACGGGGAAGGAGAATAATGCGGCTGTGGCCCCATGAGCAGGGGAGGAAAAACAAAGTAGTTGACTCGGTGACTCCATCATCTTTACTACCCAGCAGAAGAATTAATATTTAAACATTCTAATAATGTAGCTCGCCTTGCATGCACTTTTAAGAAAAGCAACAATATTTTTCACCTGGGGTAACACAATGATTTTTCTTCCCGCTGTGCACAATTTCCTTTTCTGATGATCTCCTTCAAGCGTCCCACCTCCACGCCGCAGCCCGGCGCGCATCCCCCAAACCCGGTTTGTTATTTCCCCACGAATAAATAAAAAAAGTGGAAAAGGAAGAAGGAAAAATATTCATGCAGATAAATATTGAAATGAATTTTCCCTGTATATGAGCGGAGAGAGTCGAGGCCTCGGCTCCAGGAATGCACAATGCGTTCCCTCGAGGAGCAGGCGGTGATTCATAAAATCGAACCTGTTTGAAGGAGGAGAGAAACAGCAGCATTATGCAGGACAAACTTGTGCTTTTCAAATGTTTTGTTTGTTTTTGGACATCTGCCGTGGATCTGCTGTGGCTTTTGCCCTTTCATATCAGCAACTTAAGCTTCTCTGCTGCACTGTTCTCTGAGCTTCAGTGAATTTAACTCCTGGCGTTTATCGGCCTTAAATTGCAAATGTTTCCTCCGGATCCTCTGGAACCAAACACCTCTAAGACGACCGATGCTCCACTCGTATTAGAAGCTCAGTAGCATTAATTAATATGTTTTAAACAAATTTCAACCTGAAACCAGTGGGGGGGCACTGGCTGGTTGATACCTGATATTTACTGCGTGCAGTAATATGTCAGCAGCCAGCTTATATTACAGCTTGAGTGCTGGATCCAACAAAAAAGGTCGAAGCGAGGTCAAGGGGTGAAAGGTCAAGATTTTGAAAAGCCATTAAATGTGACGCCACATATCTTTGTTAATGATTAGCGGGTTTATCCATTGGCCGAGCCGTTTTCACACGTCCTACTGTCCTCAGCCGGTCGTTTCCCCTTATACATGCTAATGCTGGTTATCTGCTAATTAAAGCTTATTTTGACACTTTAACTGGGATCTGTTTTATAATAGCAGAGCCTTCGCTCAGCGCGTTTCCCATCGCTTTAACGCGAGCACAGTCAGCTGCAGATGCACCTCGCGCTACTGCAGCTATTAGCATCAAAGGTGTAGGTAACCGTTGGCTCCCGGGGGAGAAATCCAAACAAATACGCGCTGAAAAGGAGGGAAATTAGCCAGTTCGACTTATTCTCAAAGGCGTCGGGGTTGAATATTTTCCAGCAGTGTGTTTGAGTGAGCGCCTGTGAACGGGCCCTGTCGAGCCAAATGCATTACAGATGCCTTAAGGTTTTGTAATTGATCATGAAAATGAATTGCCAAGCGGCCGAGGCTAAATTGAATGACATAAATAAGAGTTATGCATTAAGCCTCAGTCCCTGGATCTGTTTGTGTGTAGCTGAACGCTGGCGGCTCGGGATCGGGAGGTGAGGAGGATCCTTCATAGATCACAATGGCATTTATTCCATCGCCGCTCATCTCGCAGTGCACACACCTCGTCTGGAAGCCGAGCGCTCTTAAAAGATCATGTTGTAAGCTGATGTCGACATCTTATGCAAGGTGCCTCGCTGAGGGAAGAATAGTTTGTCTTTTGCCGCGGGGCAGAGATTAAAGTCGATGCTAAGGTGTAGCGGCACCTTTGTGTTGATAAAGACTCTTTCCCTTTGATACATGGTGTAACCGAGTGAAATCCAACAAGCTCATTGCTAAACGGTGCAGAGTGGGACTGAGGCCGATTCCCATCCGCACCCACAGGTTTGGGAGTTTTGGTGGGGAGTGATAGAGTGCTATCAGATGTGAGTTTTAATGAACGCGGCACCGTCAGGACCTGAGGGCAACTGGAACGCGGCCGGCGGTTTTAAATGGAGGGTGACAGGGTGAATGGCAGTTCATGTAGTTCACAGCGGAGGAGAAAAGAGAGGTTTTAGCACCGGCAGACACTGTGCCAAATGGGTTCAGCTGCTTTGGATTTCGTCTGCTCCTCGAGCCACTTTCTGCTCAAAGCTGCGGCGGCGCAAGTTCAGAAGCGCACGGAGGTGAGGAAGGAAAGGAAGCGGTGCGAGGACAGAGGGAAACAACAGGTTTCGAGTGGAAACGCTGAAATCAGGAAAGATGTCACCACAGATTCACAGTAATGCAGTTTGCCTGTGACAATAGCACCAGTGAAGTGTGTGATTATGCGCGTGGTTTTTATTTAACCCCCCTGGGACGCCCCCTCCCGCTCCTACCTCTCCTCTTCAATTCCCCTCCACCACCGCCACCCCCCCCCCCCCCCCTCTCCCAGGAATAAAGCCTGACACTGCGTCCAGGAATCACCTTTTTAAACCTTAATTGATTCCCTTTAAAAGAGGCCTGCGCTGCCATGCCGCATTAAAGCCCGGGAGACGGCCCTCATGTCAGATTGGCCTGCTGCTCTGCATTTGTCCCACCACCATCACAGAGGCTGCTGCCGTTGTCGGCCCGGGACGTTAGTGCGGGAGGAATTCAGTCTAGACTGGAGAGCAGAGGGGGATTTAGCATTGTGAAGGTTGGAGCAGCTGACTTTCACCAATTAGATTAAACCCCTGGCTAATTTAAGCTACCTCTCCGCACACTTCAGCTCCCATAGTGTCCAGTCGTTTGTTCTTGTATATACGCGCCCAGCCTGCTTACGAACAGCAATAGGAACATCACTGCTCGTCCAACTCTGGTAATAAATTTAAGGTTCCCCCCATGAGGAAGTCGTAGATCTTCCCCTCACTGCCATAAAGTGCACAATACAACACTGCAACGTGTCGGGACCCATCTGGTCTGAATCAGTCTCCCAGGTGTGACCATGGGACTCGGACCCGTCGGCCCACCTCGGCTACGGGTCGGTCCTGTGCAGACGACCCGGCACCAGAAGCAGTTGGCTGTTGGAAGCTGCTAGCTCCTCTTTAGCGCAGCGTTCAGTGGAGAAGCTGATGCTGTGACTTTTCCATCGGGACCAGAATAAAACAACCCACAACAACAAAAGAACTTCCAGATTTTTTTGGGCCGCTCCAGATTACATGGACCAAAATATCAACGCGAACTACGACCTTGGCAGTTTCCTAAAACAAGCTGTGGAGATATTTAAGTCCCTCAGTCCACCCTGCCCGGCCCGCAGGGACGTGACCGTGGAGCCAACCTCCTCCCAGCATCGCGGCCCTTCCAGCCTCAGCAGCGGCCGCGACGCGCTTGCTCTTTTTTAGAGGTGTTTGAGGCTGAAGAGCAGGGGCAGGTTGTTTTTCCTCCTGTCTGGGAAAAGGGGGGAGGACGGAGCGGGGGGAGGGAGGGAACACTCTGCATGACAATACCTACATCTGTCTGCTGTTTTGTTCTTTGTCATATCAGGGGCTGTCTTTGTATCGGAGCGCTGTCGTGGTAACAGGAGGTTAGAGGTACGACGTAGTGGGGGGACGGGGGTGGGGGTGGAGGTTATCAAGAGGGAGACTTGTGACTCGAACGCGCCTGTGACACAGCTTTTGTTGTGCTTGGATATTTGATCCTCTTAGCAGTTTGCCATGCATACGCCCCCTTTGTACCCTCCACCACTATTACCACTGCCTTTAACACACACACACACACACACACACACACACACACACACACACACACACACACACACACACACACACACTCTGCCACTTCCATTCCAACTCTCCCATAATCTCCTTTGTTTGTTTTTTGCCCTTTTTACTTTCGGTTCTCTCACCAGTTTGTCTCTGAGCAAATGATCCCGCGTGTTTGTTTTAAGCGCTGCTAGTGCGCCAGACGGGTGGGGTTTCCCACGTTGCGGAGAAGTGACGCTTAATGACTTTTCGGCCATAGTCTTCAGGTAAAACCGAACCTCTCGCCATCGCTTTCATGAGCACATGTCTTCACTGTTATTTGACTCGTAAATAATAGTCTTTCCTTCGTAGGTGGAACCCTTATTGCCATCAATTTGCACAGTTGTTTAAAGAGCAGGAAAAGTTTATAACCCAGCCTTTATTCTGTCTTCCTGCCCTTCTTCTCACACATTCAGAAGGAACAAAGTTGAGGCAGCAGGCCTCTGGAGAGACCATTACAGGCCCTTTATTGTTTCTGCACTGAGGTCATCCTTCTGCTCAGTGCAGTCGAAACAAAGGCCAAGGGTTTATTGCAGGCTCAACTGTGTGAAAGGAAACGCGCCGCGGCATTGTTTGATTCCCAGAGATAGTCGGCAGCCATCCCCGCCGCTTCCTACCATATTATTACTATCAAGCAGGTTTGTTTGCGTCTGAGCACAAAGATAGAGGTTTGTTTAGTTGCGATTCCTTCGCGTGCGTCTGCTGGAACGTCCCTCGAAGCGCTCGGCGCCCGCGAGCGCCGCGGTGGAGGTGTCGAGCGTGACAGCTCGCGCGTGTTGGGATGTCGTCGCCGCTTTCTCCTGACGCGCTGACGGGCAAGTGGGTGAAGGGCAAAAAGCACACAGGAGTCGTGTCACGCGGCCTTTTTCGGCACCTTTTCGCCAAAATCAACCCAGCGCTTGGGCTCCGCTGACAGTGTTTCTACATCCGTCAAGTCACTTACTGTCGGCATCTTTTGCCTCTTTGAGAACACGTCAGACAATGAATGGCTGTGAATACAACTTGACCTTTTTCCACTACAATATTAAACAGCATCTCCACTCTGATCAGACTGAGTAATGAAGGCTGCTCAGGCTCCATTGCTGTGGTCACAGTGTCAGCCCCTTTGTTTTTGATTCTGTGACCTTGGTAATTGTGATGGTAATTACAATAAGTGGCCATTATATTTCAAGGTGCAGCGACCTTCATTATCCAAATCAATTTGAGTCACTATCAATTTGATAATACCCTAAATGTGTGGCTGCACGGAAGATGCACACTCTGCACGGCTGTCGTCTGCCATATAATGGAATGCCGTTATTGAGATTGAGCCGGCCCTGTCTTGTCCACGCCCGTAATCAATATTAACAGCTTGTAAAAAAAAAAAAAAAAGTGCAGCAAAAGATTAGCCTCAAACGAATGGAAAGAGATACTTAAACAAAGTGCAGCGGACGGAGCCCCGGAGGAGGAGGTCGCAGTGTTTGCGTCCTGCTAAAGTTGTCCTGGTGGTTTGTGGGTTTCAGGAAGCACAGATGAAACGGATCCGTTTGCACCGAGGCTGGTGATGGATGCTTCTCAGTAGGAGGGGTCGGTTGTCAATAGAATGCCTACCCAGGTATTCAGTAACGAAGGCTTCCTGATCTTCATCCGATCGCGTCCTGGAAGAATCCCCGTGTTTTATCGTTCGCAGCAGCCTGGCTGTGGATGCGCATTCATGTCTTTAGCTGCATTAAGGGAGCGACAGCGGGGACTTGGCTCGCCATCGCCGTCCACCTGGTTTCCCTGTGACCTCAGCCTGAGACGCACGGGGGCCCGTCTCCCGTCTCCCGTCTGCGCAGATCGCAGCCCGACACATCGGGACGCTTTACAAGCCTTTAAAAGCCACGTGAAAATACACCTCACCGAGAGCGGGGCTGTTAAATTCTGCACCTGTGTTGCGTTGCAGAAAAAAAGTGCAAGACAGGCACTTCTCCTGGCCTTGTCCAGCAGCAATGTTCGCAGCTTATTAATAAAAAACAGACAATTGTTTGGCAGTTGCTTTGATGTATGTGCCTATTCGCCGGGTTTTGCCCGTCTGTCTCACAACACAGGAGAGAGATTGTTTCCCTCAAACTGACCTCCCCCACGGTCTCCCAGCTGAAGCGGCTCCGCCGGCCCCGGGCATGATTTGCAATGTACCTGACATAATTTACCATCCAGGCCGGTCATATTTCAAACAACGACGACAAACCATATTGAATGAACTGCCAATATAATTAATTGCAATCGCGATTATGCAGAAATTGTTTGCTCCCTTAACCCGTTAGTGCATTTAAAGAGATGCTTTTGTGTTCCAAAGGTCAGTCCTTATCCGCTTGATTAGATCGGAGAAGTCTTTAAAAGGTAAAATAATCAGTAGCTGGAAACACACAGTGGAGATTATCTGCAGCCTCGACAGAATTTACAGGGAACCGAGACATCACAGGCGGCAGCGGCGAGGAATGCGAAGGCCACCGAATCTGCAGATTCAAAAATCACTCCTGACGGTTCGTGAGCCTGTTGTTCTCACTTAGATTACAGCGCCGAGTCAAAAAGCGAAAAAAAAAACCCAAAAAAACCAAAAAAAACAGCAATTATTTCGGTGACCTCATTGTCATCCGCTGGAAAAATGTGTAATTAGCGCGTGTTTACAAGTCTGGCACACCTGCAGCTCATCTTTCGCTGTAATGTTTGCCTTCAAGAAGCCGGGCGGCTGCCAGCCGCCGTCACTGGCTGTCACCGCCGCCGTAGAGGAGAGAGCATCGCTGTGTTCCATTCTTCCAGAAAGCTCTGACTGGCTTAATGCCTCTGTCGCCGCGCATGTGAAGAAATGGGCATTTACATGGGTATACAATAGAGACTACATTACTTACACAGTAGCCTCATTATATCCCCAACGCCTACCTTCTGCCCCGCACTGGTTTACTCACTACTAGCTCTTATTGTTGGGGTATAATGGCGCTTGGGCATTTCTGAAATTCCCTCATTATTCAGCTTATTAAGGCTGCACCAACTTGATAATCGCGCCGCATTTCGTGTCAAAGGGGGCGACTGTGCTGATTTGCCACATTTGAAGGCTAGACAAGGCTCCCGGCTCAATCCTCCATGCATGCAGGCGGGATGAAATTGCTCTGTAAATGCGAGCGACGTGTAATGCTTTTTTTTTTTTTTTTTTTTTTTTTATTCCTTTCGCCCTGGCTGACACAATACGTGCTCCTCCCGGGAGTCAGACCCAAGGCGAAGTGCACCTGACAGATAACCCCGGTGATTGGGATGCCGTTCCAACGCACGGGCGATCCGAGAGAGAGAGAGAGAGAGAGAGAGAGAGAGAGAGAGAGCAGCTGTGAAACGCAGCACAGAAATCCAAATGTGAGGAAGTGACACGGCCGTGTCCTTACTCTGACACCGAACGCTCCATAGTTTCCGGGCTCAAACCTGAGGGGAGAGAGTCAGGCTGACAACGTATGCAGAGGAGATGCGAGTGGACGTGTGTCGAGCTGTCATTGAAATGTTGCCAGCGCTTGTTTATTCCCTTCTTTCCCGTTTCACAAGTTCACTCTTTTTTGCGATCAGGCGCGATCGTCCTACATTGACTTTGAGACAGAATAGGTGTGTCACATGCTCTGACGGCGAGTGTGACCCTGAACGTTACAGGGGAACGGACGCTGGCTCACACAAAGAATCACCTTTTTTATCCTCCTCCTCCTCCTCCTCTTCGTCTTCGCATGCGCTGTTTAATTACGATGTGAGGAGCCTAAGCGCTCGTCGGGCCGGAGCATCCTGTCTGTTGGTGAAGAATATTCAGAGGCCGCCTTGGGCTGGTCAAGACTGCATTCTGCTGTGACACGCTGTCATATAGAGGGAGGAGAGAAAAATCAATTGGCAATTAAATGATACACCTTGTGAAGATGACAAGAGACATTTGGTTGCGCAGGAAGAAGTGGGTAGTGAGGGGCTTTGTAATGAAGGCCTAATGACTATTCATAAGTGATTTTCAGTCTGCTGATCCACTCGACTGGGAAGCTCTGCCCTGGAGAGTCGGCGCTGTCACTTTCTCTTACCTCAAAAAGGCGCCGCAATCGACGGTGTAGGATGTGAGCGAGAAATTACCCAGAATTCTGCCCCGGGCGTGTCTCAGGTCACATGCAGGAGGATGGGAGCTTTTTTGGGGGGGACACACATCTGGCACACTATAGGTGCCACCGGAGGACAAAAAACTCTGAATCAGGGCTCTGGAAATGTGCAGGATTGACAGCGGTGGGTACCTTTTCACACGAGAGCGAGCGAGCGAGCGAGAGAGAGGGAGACAGTTTGGGGCTTTGTTCTTCTTCTCTGCTCGTATCCTGTTGGGGCTACAGAGCTAACTGAGCCATCTGCACAAGCTGGAGCTTAAATTCATGAGCTCGCCATGAACTATGGTCAATAGGTGATAAATCTGAGAGGCCTGCTTTGCAATAGAGCAGGGCTTTTAATGCGAGATCTCCGGGGATGGTTACAACAGGCCAGCTGACGACCTTTTACCCCATGTCATCAGGCCACCTCACGCAACCCCCCCCCCCCCCCCCCCCTTTTTTCAGCCTACTTGCAGCATCTCTGACCCTTGGTCTGATTTGTCCAGACTTCTATCGCTTCCACTGGTCTGATCCTCTGGTATCACTTTCCCTTCTTCAAGCAGCTGCCGTGTTTTGATACAACCAACAAATACCAAAAGACCCTGTATACATCCGCTGTTCAAACACGGCTTTATCTGGCTCTTATCGCCTCGTGCAGCTCACCTTATCTAAGGTAAATACAATAATGTGCTCATTAGGCTCTGCTTCATGGCTACTTGGCAGGCGTGTTTGCTCAGTAATAAGAGCTTGTCAGAAGCAGGCCAGGGCAGTGGAGTGGGGGAGTGTTTGTGTAAATGGAGGAGGCTAAAACCCAGAAATTATGCTTCCAGTGCAGCTCTGTGGCTCAGTAATTGAATAAGTCCCGAGTACCTGAGCAAGTCCACAGCCTCCGCGGCTTCTGTCTCCAAGCCAAGAGTCTATAGCTTATTTTCCATCGTTCTTTTTTTACACTCCCTGCAAGTGGCCCGTTGCCAAGACGCCTATTACATAATTAATCTGCATTGATCATCTGGTTAGCACATGAATCAAATGGCAGAATAATTGAGTCATGAAGTTTTTTAGGGCCCCGCTTCGCTCCGCGCGCCTCGGACGCAGAGGCTGTGGCAGCGGGAGTTCACCAGACAATGGCTTCACGTTTTGAACTCGAGGTGAGAAGTCAGTCTCGGGTCTTAATGAGGTTACGAGTCGAGTCTTTAAATTAGGGGAAGCTCAGAAGAATTAGCTTGGTCCAGATTGGATTGCTCCCCCGAGCGCTGTAAAGATTTAACTTTTATGCATCCATTTCGTCTCAAGAACGCGTGTGAAAACCAGGCCAGGTTTCCTCTCTTTATTTTGATTGTTCCAAGCTTTCAGCACATACGCTGGCAGCCATACATGTCGGCTTAAAAATGGAAACCTATATTGTCTCCTAACCTTTTATCACCCTTTTAATAGAATCATTTACTGGTGCAACATTAGGTCAAGAGTGAGAAATGTCCTCTTTACGTGACCCGGGTTGAGACGGGGACCTGGGTCGCATGTAATGCTTGGCAAAGCGAGTTGTGTGTGGCGAACGGCCCTCATCAGCAGAATATTCCGAGTTGCGTTCACTGCCACAACATTTAGTGGGAAATTTTAGAGATAGGTGCGGTGGAACGCTGTCCTGAAACAGAAGATGTTCGACTGCTGCAGTGAAACACATCAAATCAATAGGGTTCTGCCCCACTCTAACCGTCCGCTGGCTCAGGTTCAGTTGCTGTAGCAGCTAAGTAGTTTTAATTGCAGTAGCAGTCGTGGCATTACTACGAAGTTCTGACCCCGGCCACCTCCGCCCCAGCCTCCCATCCTCATCCCCACCCCAAGACACCAGCGCATCATTACGCGGTGGCATCTATTAGATACCGGCTTAATTAGGACCTGTACAGCACATTAGGCAAGGGGAGTAGCCAAGCTCAAATATTCATAAGCTTGAGTATATTTATGATCTGTGTGATGGTCCCTTATTGGAAGATTTCAGTGAGTGAGACCCCTGCTCCTCCGTCTCCTCCCACCTCTGCCTGTGCATTAGTGTTGTAGATCGGATGTAACAAATGCATGTTTTATAGCCGCTTATCACAAAATACCCCAAACCGAACAGTTTAGCAACTTGAAAAATGACTTTATAGACTCAATGACCTAGTTGCTTAATGTAAGAGATGCAACAAATTATCCTGAAATCAAGATTAGGACGTTAAACTAATCAGAGAGAGAGAACGTTTTGGTCTCATGCAGCTTGAACTTTTACCTGTTGAACTCTGATTGTTATTTTGTCTCACATACTTTATCTCCAGACACAGAGTGCAGCTCCGTCTCTCTACTGTAGTTCAAACAGCACAGATGAAGGGGAATATTTTTGGATATGATGAAGCACAAGGCTTTATGTCCTTAATTTCTCTTTTAGCGAGTACCGTGAGACCAACGTCATGCTATTTAAAGCGCACAGAGCGGGTACAGGTCTAAGAGGCAGTGAATGGCACTCCTGCCTCACAGAGAGCCCCCTTCGACCTCCTCCAGCCTCTTTGTGTTCGGGCTGAGGTATCGCTGTTGTCGAGAGTCCTTCCCTTTCGCTCTCATCCAGGCATCTCCTTTTTTTTCCATGTCTCGCCTTGGGAGAAACCACAAGGGTCATGTTTATTTAAAATACACAAAAAAAACACGCGGCTGTCCTTGTTCCTACACGTCTCCGCTCTCTTCTGAGTGTTGGTGGGGGGGGGGGGGTAAGGTAAAAGCAGAGAGAGGCTGCAATTAGGCATCATGCTCGACTTTTATCTGTCTTCGGTGGGTGGTGGCAGGAGGTGCAGAGGCTGTAATGAGTGCGGTTTCCGCTAATGGGACGAGTTGGACCTGCCTAAAAGTGATTACATTAACAGTGACCTCATGATATGTGTTTTTTCCCATTATCCATCCAGTTGGGCCTGGGCTGCAACATACCAGTGTCCCAGAGATTTTGTCATTGCTGGTGTAGCTCATCCATAGCAAAGCCCATGGGGAAAAAAGGGAGGAAAATACGAAAGCCCTTCCTTTAAGTCGCTTTAATACAGATTAGGAGGTAGGAAGGGACCATTTTTGCTGATCTCAACTGCAATACTCTCCTCCCTCTTCGTTCTCTTGGTCGAGGAGCAAAGAATAGCGCTCAGCTCACTGTTTCCCACTCAGGTGAGGGCAGGGGGAGCGGTGCTCACCTCTGGGGGTAATTGAGATTAAGTCGCCTTGGAGTTGCGTGGGAGAAAACAAGCGCTCCTCTAGCAGGGTGCAGCGGGGCTTTAGGGCGAGCCACAGTTGGAGCGCATTAGGAGCTTTATGTCGCTTTGCCGTGCGTTGCCAGAACAGTGTGTCAGACCAAGAGCGAGGGAGCGCTTAAAGGAGGGAGGGAGCGTTGAGTCATATTTTCATTTTAACCATTCATCTCATGTTGGGATCCACAGAACCTCGTGAATGATGTCACAGAGGAACACGCTCAAATGGCTTTTGGGGTTTGAGACGAGAATTCATGTTGGGTGGTGAAGCCAAATAAGAAATGATAGAGAACAATAATGGAAATGTTGAAATAGAGACCTGTCTCGCTGGCGGAATATGAGTCGACTAAGTGAAATCAGCTGTGGTAATATTTGGTCGGAATAAAAACATGTAGACTCTTGGGTGACAATGGTACAAGTGGTGTTACAAACCATCTGCACCACAAAAGCCCTTTGTCAAATGAGATAAATATTGCGTAACGTACAGCAGCCCGTCGTGGGACCTGATTCGATTTCCACAGTCCGCTCTAAAATCAAGCTGCAGTGAGTTTGATGTAACGATTCACTCGATAACCCAATTTTCCACGGGGTCCTGAAAAAGTTTGTTGCAGAAGTTTCAGACTTATCTGGACGTCTGGTTTCGATAAGTAAACCATCATAAATTCCCAAACTTCACCCACCTTTCATTTGCAGAATGAAGTTCACACAGCACCACCCACACTGTCAGGCTGCCAAGTGATCTCCAGCTAAAAACATCCAACAGCAGGGACCGCTTCGCGCCAAAGATGGAAGCGCGGTATTAAGAGCAGAATTTTGCCTACTTTAAATACCTTCCGTCTTCAGCAGCTGTAGGTTGGCGCGGTGTCCAACTGCTTTGAGCCCGGTTGCCCTCCCGCCTCAGCGCGGGTGCAGCTCCTCCAGCCCACGGGCAGCGCTCTGGGAGGGGCCGCGCCGCCCCCCGGGCGCCTTGGTCTCGGCTCCAGCTCGCGTAGGAAGGGACCTGCACCCGTGCGAGCGCGCCGAGCCTTTGGCCAGGTGGTTGGTGGTGGTGTCTCGCTTTTATCGATTTCCGTTACTTTGCTGGCAAACATTTTCCTCCTTGTTTGGCCACCGAGGGCAGCGCGAGGGAGCGAGCAGCGTCGGAGTTCCACAGAAGAAGACGAGCGTTGCTTGGCACTGGAAACCTTTGCCTCTTTCTCCTCCTCTCTCCATTCTTCTGCGCTTCCCACCGGAGCGCTGCTACATTATTATGCATTTTGCTTTATTTTACTGCATCGATTTGAAGTAATTTGAAGGATCTGCAGGGACCGGTACCTGGGCTTTTCTGCGCTGGCTCGCTGTGCGCCTGTGTGTTAAAACAGCGGAGCCTCTGCTGGATACAGGGTCTATTTATCCCAGAGGGAAATTTAAGTGTCAGCAAGAAGGTGGAACACAATAAATACATGTTATATCTCTGAAATACAAAGGAGGGCTGTTAGAGAGTTACAGTGCAGAACAAAAACCTTCACTTAGGGTTTGTTATGTACTGATTTTATTTCTGCACAGTCGGCACATGCTGCGCTGAACCCTGCAATGTTCCCAATATCATATATTGGGCCTTTCATATCTGCCACTTGAGGAAACCCACCAAGGTGTCCGCTCGCTGGCGGTTCCAGCCCTTCAACCTGTCAGACACACTTTCATAACGCCAAATCCCTCTATTCATTTTTTTGTCCTCTTTGGCACAAATATATTTCTTTCTTTTTTCTCCCTCTTTTATCAAGGGCAAACCTGAACTCCATGGAAAACACGCGCACACATCCAGGGCGCACACATCTCCAGGGCCTGTCATTTTACATTTACGCTGCCGCCGTTTAGCCGACGTGCTTATCCGCAATGACTTGCAAGGAGTGAAACGGTGGAATGAACCTGAATGTTCAGATGTAGGTGAAAACAAAAAAAAAGAAAATCTCCAGTATTTGTCCAGATTTAGGCGGTGGGTTTTTGACCTTTTGATCCCTGAAATCTTTTTAAAAAAGCTGCTGGGGATTGAATTTCATACAGTGTCAGGGAGGATGCATCACTCCAGACATCCCACGTTTTGTTTACGCAACACAACACAGTCCTGTCACTTATATTTACACCTATTTTAGTCTTTCATCTTGAATAAAAGCCTAGTTCCTTTTACTTTCCAAGAAAAGTAGACTCTCCACCTGGCCGTCTGAATTATTCAGAGGCAGGAAGTCGAGCTCAGCGCTGCTCTCGCACATTATGGAGGCCAGAATTGCTTCATCATGCCCATGTGAACGCATGCATACATTATTCAGTTGGACCTGAGAAGAATCAGACATCACCCTGATCTGAGCAGAGGAAACGCTATCCAATGTTCCACTCTTTTTGAAACATGGGCAAGCGAGGGCATGAAAGGCAGATTCTGACTCAAAGCTTAAGCTGCTTCATTGGCTGCTCATCTTGATTAAACCTGTAATTGGGCTTCATTTCCGCCTTCCACCTCGCTCCACACCTATCACACGTGCACACGCACCTAAGACTGTGCCTTGACGATTTCTACGCAGCCCTGGATGCTGGTTCTAATTGTTTCTCCTGTGTAGCGGCTGCCTTATTCATCCACTGTTCCCCATAATGAGAGATACATCACTTCACGCTGTCAAGCACCTTTTCTCATTTGTCTTCCTCGCTAACACACATATGCTCATATATATTTGTGTGCAAACACCCAACCTCCCCCCATTCTGGCATACAAGACATCCACACACACACACACACACACGTACACACACACACACACACACACACACACACACACACACACACACACACACACACACACACACACACACACACACACACACACACACTCTTTGGGCCTAGGGCCTGCTGTATGCTACTCTTATCTTCAACGCACAGACTTAGCATTATGCCACCAACAAGCTACAGTCTTCCAGACGCCACAGTC
The DNA here is from genome assembly GCF_900634795.4 of Betta splendens. Classification (NCBI taxonomy): domain Eukaryota; kingdom Metazoa; phylum Chordata; class Actinopteri; order Anabantiformes; family Osphronemidae; genus Betta; species Betta splendens. Next base: position 2,477,449 of record NC_040882.2, read on the forward strand.
GTGCCGATCTCCTCTCAGGTTGGACTTCTTCTCCTCTCTCTAAATTGTTGTTAATTTAGCATTTCTAATCTAATAGGACGGTGTCTTTTTTAAATAAATCACCAAATTTGTTTAATGTCAGAGGTCCTTTTCCACACTGGCAATATTGTCTCTTTTTGCTTTTAATTTGCTGCTCATGTATGCTATGAATATCCCTGCGCCGTGCATAATGTAATTAAGTATGGCCAATGCAGTGTGGGCAGCCATCCCAGAGCCAGTCAGTTTGCTAACTCAAAATGAACCCTTCTGAACCGCCACTGCTTCGCTTTGCCTTCGCTCGGCTCCTGTGGCAGTGATGCAGCATGCAGGAAAAAGTTACGTGTTTGAAGAGATGTTTGAATGTGAATCTCTTTAGTCTTTTATCACTTAGAAAAGCATATTGTGGTACCCTGACTCTATTTGTGTGCATTGTCCATGCATCTTCCAGCTTGCATCAGCCAGGAGCATCTGCCAGAGCACCAAGAGAAAAGTCATATTTTTTACTAAAAGGCAACACAAAGTTTCACAAAAGCTGGCAGCGTGCCCAGTTAGCAGGAGTTGACTAACACCAAGAACACAAAGTTGAAGATTTCTCTGATGAAATTATTCCTTGCTTAAGAACAAGAGGATTGGTGCAACAGGATAAAGCTAAAGTTCACTTGGAAAAAGGTGGTTGCTGCCGTCTGGGGAGAACAGAAGCTGATCAGCTCTTGCTGTGACAAAGAAGAAGTTCCCAAACTAGCTCATGTGCCCTTATCTGCCTTCCTTCTCAATGTTGCCCACAAAGCTTAGTGATATATTTCAGTAATGTAAACTGTGCTAGACAATAGCTTAATTTCCTCTGGATGTGCTGCTAGTGAGCAGTGTCAGTTTGTGGACCGCTCAGACTTTTCAACGCCGAGGCTCGGTTGTTAGAAGCTGTTCCCTTCGAATGGTCGTCCAACTGAGAAAGCAGCGTGTCAGTGTAACAACCTGAGGAATCCCAAAAGGAAACAGCTGCATGCACAGCGCAGGCTTTAGTGTGTGTGTGTGTGTGTGTGTGTGTGTGTGTGTGTGTGTGTGTGTGTGTGTGTGTGTGTGTGTGTGTGTGTGTGTGTGTGTGTGTCTCATGCAGGCCTGCATGCATGTATTTGGCACCATGTGTTTTCCCAGAGTTTCACAAAGCTTCTGTGTGAATGTATCACTGGACCACATCTGTTTCACAAGTGAAAAAGAATCGTTGTGAGCCTTTTGTCGTCAGTCTGTTTAAGACTTGGGCTTAGGGTTAAACTGGTGTTTGGGTTGGAGCTGAGGAAATGTTTTTTGAGGTATACAATACAGTATGAGCAGTTTTGTGTGAGGTTGGAAAGTCATTTCCAGTCTTGTCAGCTGTTATGTCGTTCCAAACGTGGCTCAGGAAAGATTTGGGGGGTGGGGACTTAAGGAGGGGGGGGCATTGGGGGAGCGCGGCTGAATGTAATTTCTTGCAATCCTGACAGCGCCGCAGAATAAAGTGGCGCTCTCTTCCCGGGTGATTGGAGGGAATTGCTTCTCGGGGTGACAAATGATTAGCTGTTATCTCAGGCAGGATTTGATTCCTACAAGCAGACGGCCAGTCAGCCGCCCGGCCGGCCCAGTGCGCTGAGTCAGGTAAGTCCATGGGACGATACAAGGGCATATTCACATGAATTGAAGACCCCCCTCCTTCCACCAGGACAGAACCTAATCTGCCCCGTTAGAGGTAGATTACGACCTTGTTTGATTCAAGACGCTCATCTCTGTCAGTTGAGGCTGGTGCTGCCTGTTGGCACAGGTGTTCTGGTGCGGCTTCATTAAGATGACGCCTGTGTTTGAAATGAAAGAATAGAATATGATTTGCTGTCATTCTTGCATTAGAAGCTACAAAGACGCTGACGGTGTGTCTATGAGGAGCCTGCTGTGGTGCACGGCTCCTAATAAAAGGGTCAGGTAAAAGCCTGGAACGTCAAAAAACGTAAGTTCTAACGAGTCCCTCAAGGTTTTGAACCCACTGTAACATTTTATGTAACTTTATATATATATATATATATATATATATATATATATATATATATATATATATATATATATAAAAAGTTGATTTGGCTTGACAAGCGGAGTGCTCGCTGAAGTGAGCTGATGTTGGCAGGGAGAGAATCTGAAGTTTTTCTTTTATAGAAGGCCCCTAATGAAGAGGGTTGATTTCTGTGCATCACGCAGACTAAGGATCCTGACACATTAATCCCGGGGTAGACATCAAGCCTTTGTCCATCTAATGGCCCTTTGGCACCTTGGATTCCTGTTGGAAGCCAATTTGTAGTACTGACATCGAGGAGGGCGAAGCGGCTCAGCAGCAGCCACATTCAGAGAGAAGAGTCAAGGTGTTAAAGCCTGATTGGTTCCTCTCTGCTGTGCAATGGTCGACTGGTTCAAATGTGGAGACATTTGCCCCCTTTGCGCCTTATTGTGCCCTGTACAGATAAGAGAATTCCTGAGTTACAGCCACATTAGAGCGAGGCTTAAGAGGAGAAAAAATGTCTGAACTGAAATATCCCTCTGTCGCAAGGGTAAATAAGTTCTTCCCATGCCAGCAGAACCCCATGGGATCAATTAGCTGCCCATTACCATAGATACAGAGTTTCTTACGTAACAGCTTTCTCCATATTTTAAGTGGCGGCCGGGAGACAAGAAGGAGGAGGTTGTTTAAGGATCTCGTCAAACTTCACCTCTGACTCCGACGAGCATTGCAGGAGACTCTGGCACGTCGTCTGGGTCATGAAAACAACATGAGAACGTCTCCGTCAGCCGCTCTGTTTTCATTACCCGAATCAACAAACAGTTCAGGAAAAAGGGAGACAAGGAAGGAAAGAGTGAGTGCTCCCCGGGGGCGCCATTTGCTTCCTGGGTAGATGAGAAGATAGGTGAAAGAGGACTACTTGGCCCCGGAGGCTGGCTTAATATTTTCTCTCTCCTCTGTCCTGTATCGTTCCATCTTCTCATATAAACATTTTTGGTTCATTACTTTGAATGCCCGAACCAACGGCCGGGGTTGGGTGTCTGCTAGGGACTGGGGCAGGGTTAAAGGTTCAGGTCCTACCAAGTCCCACTGGAACCAGCCGTGCTAAAAATGACTGCAGCTTCGGATAGAAATGTCGAGCAACTGGCTCACGCCATGTTAACTACACTGGAGGGAATTGTCCCATGAATAACAACCACCCATCCGAGGGTTTGCTCCTCTCCAGCCACAGGGAAGCAGCCATTGTTTGGTGGTGCCTGAGGTTGCTGATATTTTAACTTAAGGTGATGATAGACTCAGTTGTTTTCCTCTCAGGGACGTCCCAGCGTCACCACCTACCGCCCACCCCCCGCCAACCATCTCAACTTTTTTCAACTTCTTTCGTGTGATTTATGACCTCTCCATCAGATCCGTCCCATGGGCCCCTCTCCTGGTGCTCACACAGCCCAGCCACAATAACTCCTGACTAAAATGGATTAGCCGCAGTTATCCACAAATGGATTCTCGAATACCTCCATCCTGTTAAGTCGCTACAGCACCGTCTGGTTTGATTGCAAAGGTGGAGTGGGCCTTAGCAGCGGCGTCTCTGTTTGCCCACCATAATTACCTGTTTTGAATGATCTAATAGCCGTAGGAAGCCCGTTTACTGTGGATAAAAGGGACAGTATCTGGCGTTCAAAGCGATGAGAGGGTTTTAACCACACTGGGGTGTGTGTGTGTGGCTGGATGGGGGATACTTTCCCTTTATACACTCTCAAAAGGGAAGAAAAAAGTTTCCTTATCAGGTATAGGTTTAAAAGGATACCGCTGCTGGAAGCTGCCTGTCGTGGGGGAGAGCGCAGGCAAAGATGAAAGGCTTTTGTTAAAAGTGACGCTTGGCCCAGGTTTCCTGTGACCAGCCCAGACTCCCCTGTCCCTCCCAGCCCGAGTGCTCGGCTCTCTTCCTCCCACTTTTGCTTTCTCTGCCTGGCAAAGCTGTCTTTGAGGGGGGAAAGTAAACCCTTCTTGCCGCCTGCCGGTGTTAGATTAAATACCGAGATGGCGACAGGAAAAAGGCAGGGAGGGAAAACAAAAAAAACAAAAAAAAACAAAAAAAAGAAAGGGAAGGAGGCTGCCTCGCTGGCTGGCCGAGCCGGGGTGAGGGATGTTGGAGGGGAGCTATCAGGTTGGCGACAGAAAGTGCCAGTTCGTCAGTGAGACACCCGGTCCGGTGTAGTCAAAACATGCCAGCCCAGGTTTTTGATGACGCATTAATCTGTGCTGGGGAGTTCAGGGTTGATCTAAAAAAGAAAGCCCATCTTTCCTCTCCCTTATCACAGCGACATAGCAAACCGAAGGGGCCTAAGGCCACTAACACAATAACAGGAGAATAAAATGATCTTCTTGAGGGAGGCTGTATTGAGTGCATTTTTCATGGCTGAACTATGTCCTGGCGGGATTTAATTCACGGGTAAACGCAGAGTTAACAGACATATTGGACATCTTGCAGAACACATTTCCTTTCATTTACACTGTGCAAATCATTCGCCCCTTACGCGGGAAAATAGCAATTATATGACTTCCGGGAGATGTGAAAATTGAAGACCTGTGAAGCCATTTGGGAGTTTCTTGAGCCTCTGAGACAACATTTCTGAGGCATGTGAAGGAAGTATCAAGAAACAATGAGCGTGAGCTTTTGCATCTTGGCTTAGCCCCCCCCATCTCTCTCTCTCTCTCTCTGCTCGCTCGCCCTGCCCTGCCTGCCTCACTAATCAGGACAGCGGAGAAAAATGGTAATAGCCTGCACACGGTGACAGTGCACGGGCAGGTTCGTAAGTGCTCGAGGAAAGAGCGAGCGAGAGACGGGGAGAGAGAGGACGGCCGGTGCTGTGCACGCGAGGAACCAGACTCAATAAGCACAATAATGTGTTTAACTTGTAAACGAGTGCGGGTGACAGATTACGGGCGGTCCGGCGGCGCGGCGCCGAGCCCGCGTCTCAGACGCTCACCTTTTGCCTCTACATCTGTCCCGCTAATGGGCTTCACTTCCACTTCCCTGCCAGCCCGCAAGAGCCCCGGCTTCTGAAATCCTCAGGCAAAGCTTCTCATTCCTCCCCTCATTCTCTTTCCCAATTAGACGAAAGGGCATGATTAGTTTATTAGCTGTACCAAAAGCTCCGGCGAATGTGTTTGCGGATTCTTAGCCGTTAATGAGCAAATTCAAACCCTATTGAACGGACACGGGTGGGAGGGAGGGGGGGGGGGGGGTTATTCGCGTGCGTACTCTGCTAATAATAGCGTCCCAAAGACAAAAGATGGAGGAAATAGCATTATAGCAAGAGGGGCAGAACAATGGAAGCCTACCGGCGCTCTTAATGGCATGCTCTTTCATTTCGAAAATTGTTTCCCTTTTGGAATTATGTATGCTCGCCATCCTCTCCTTCAGGGTTTGGCAAAGCGTATATACACATACTTCTCTTCCAGAGCCAGCCTCCGCAGCACCAGGGAAAAGAGGCAGGTCTGGAAGCACGGGAGACAGTAGTTCCACCTGTGGGAAATGAACTCCAGCGCAACCCCCTCTTTGTTTCCCCTCTGCCTTGGCAGACTTAACCACCTCCTTTACAAGCCAGGTAAATTGTTCATTAGGGCCGAGGTAACACGGAGGTGGGAGGTGCTGCAGGAAAGCCCCCCCCCCCCCCCCTTCTCTTGCTGAGAAGTGCGAAGAACAAACAAGTTGGAGCATTTGTTCAACGGTGTAATCTACACATCAATTATCCCGCCGAGCTAATTAGCACCTCGGCGTACCCCAGGTACCTGAGCACTCACACATGCTCCACTCTTTCAAGCCACTGATCAAAAAACAGCAGAGGCCTGACAGAAACACGGGGAGGCAGAACCCAAGGGTAGGTGGGGGGAATAAGCCTTAGATCAAAATTTCCTTTTTACTTAGAGTATATGGAGACGGCTCAGCGGTGCATGTGTTGTATGTACACACACGCTGCATACGAGCTGGCTGCAGACCGCTGCCTCTAACCTCTCTGTGTTCTCTACTTGGAGCCAGATTAATTAGCATCTTAAACTTCTCACATTAGCCACTTCCAGCGCTGCCTTAATCATGGCGCGGATACAAAAGGTTGAATATTTTCTAGCAGGTAGTTTTACACAGCGCCGCCGCGGCCTCACCCCCATCGCGCTGATCTCCTTCAGCCATATATGCGCTTAACGTGTGCCTGACGTATCACCTGGGCTGCGTTATTTATACGTTTGAAGGGAAACTAGTCCGACTGCTGTCTTAAGGGTCGGACCTTTAAACACGGAGGTGGTTGCGGTTCTGAATATTCCAGATGAGGTCACCGTTCTCTTATTAAGGTGTTGCTCAGAGAGAGCCCTAGGTATCGCCACCCCCCGCTCCCACCCTCCACCCCCACCATGTAATTAAAAGTGGAGTTTTCACCATCCTGCGGCTACATGAAAAAGAAACACAGGTACGGTGTGATTTTTTTTTTTCTCCAACCAGGAGGAGAGGAAAGAAAAAGCAGCTCTGCTCTGCTCCTGTTTACTCCCACCCACGTCACGTATAAGTCATGGGGCTCTGGGGCCTCTGACTGCAGCGCTGTCTGTTTTGTGCCGTTTACCCGGATCGAGAGCGAGGTTAAGTCGTGTCATCTCGCTGCTGTTTTACACCTGGCGTACCTCGCCGCTAGCGCTGTCTAACACATGTGCGCACACACACACGCTGGCGTAGTGGAAGGAAGGTGAGGCTAAATCTCACATCCACCGGGAGATCACGGTGAGAGCAGCAACAAAAATCCATTCAGAAAAGCATTAGCATAATGTTTGTTACCTAATGCTGAAATATGGCTTTTAGTAAATGAGGATTTTTTTTGTGTGTTGACACATCGTCATAGTGGATCAACTATTTGACTTTTTGTGTCACCAGTGCTGCCAAAGTGCCTTTGAGCAAGGCAGCCACATCACACAGGCTTTAGAAGTTGTCAAGATCTGACTAAAAACGCTCACCCAGTGTGGAAAAGAGACGCTTCCAGGAGGTGGTTCTGACGCCAAGGTCGTTGCCACGACAATAAGCTTCACCCCCTAAGTGTCCAGACTCCTCCCACCATCCTCCATTTCCTACACACACACCACACCCCCACTGGCTGGCTGCTAGCTAATTGGGGAGATGGTAACAGTGTCAGAGGGAGCCGCCATTCTCCAGAGGGCACTCCCTCTCTGTGAGGGCCCAGCGTCTGTGTGTGTGTGTGTCTGTGTGTGTGTCTGTGTCTGTGTGTGTGTGTTGTGATTTGCTGATTGGAGAGCCCAGCTCGCCGGTTTCCTGCTGGGGACAAGCACGCACACGCGCTCACTCACTCATTTCCTGGTGCTCGTCGGGTACCTGGTGGGGATGCCATTCAGGTGACAAAGATCTGCTGTGTGTGCGCGTGTGTGTGTGCGTGTGTGGAATCGCGTGTGTGAGGGGGTAACAGATGTGGTTTTACACACTCATTACCATGTGAATGAGGCTGCGGGCCCCAGATTGGCTCGGACCACAGAGGAAACAGAGGACCCAGCCCTCGACCCCCCACTCACCCTTGTGGCCCCTCACCTGGACCCCCTCATGCCGCTGGTCCATCCTGTCTGATCTCCACTCCATCTGAGGTCCCACGTTGACTTCCCCCCCTCCCTCTCCTCCCCACACACACGCGGGTCGGCCTTTAAACAGCTGTCGGCTTGCAGACGAGGTTGTTATTTCTTCAACTCGTGTAGTTTTACTGAACCCAGGAGCGGTCGGGCGCTTATTAGCAGGTGCAAACACACCTTCCCTCGGCGCGTTTGAGGCCGGGGTGGCGACAGTGAGAAACGCTTGTTTTCCGTCTCAGGTGCTGTTTTGCTGAGATAAACACGGCCATGGCCCCGTCACTGTGGACAAGAATGCAAAACAACCTTGGCCAGATCAAACCAGTTGTTTCCGCCATTATCTGGCAGCCTGCTCCACAGTTTTGGCGTCTGCGGAGAAAGGTGAAAGAGTCTGGGATAAGCACCTGACGTCTTAGCAACAGCTGCACAGCTGACAAGTCAAGGTGGAAGATAGAGAGAGGAGCATTAATAACTCGCCCTTGTTGGGTCGTGGTCGTGGTCGCACGCAGGCCCGACGGGACGGGCTATTCTACCTTACGTCCCAAATTGAAATCCAGCTGGGATTCATTGGATTTTTATGAAAAGATGAAGTTCAAGCAGTGATTAATTCTTTTTTTTTTCCGGCACAAAATAGATGCAGCTGGATCTTATTCTCTCTCCTCCTGGAAAGCAGCATCAAAAGCTTCTGTTAGCCTGTAATTACAGCTCAGGTTCTGCTTAACCGTTATTAACAAAAAAGTACAGTAATCTGTCCTGGCAGTGCAATATGTTACCGTAGCTTTCTAATTAATCTTACAGGGAGCGTAATAAATTTACAATATCAGATTGGCGCAATACTGTATATAGATTTATTAAAGCTTTTAATCAGTTCTGGCAAAATTAATTTTGCAATGATTGCTTACATTTGAATTTGCATATACTTAGCACAAGTAATTTATTTTTATAGATTCTTTTTTATTAAAACGAGGCACGCGGGGGCCGTCAGGGATGAAGAATTGCTGGATTTTGCTTCTTGGTGCTGCGAGGGAAAGAGTTTCCTGCAAAGGAAAGAAGTGACACGCCACCTGTTCTAATACGTCACCTGTTGTCAGCCGACGCTCTGATCAGTCATTTGCGGCTCCGCGCGACGCCAGATCGACTTTCACCTTTGGTTTGTTCATCCTCGGGCACGTTCCTCTTTTCCCCTCCTTGTAAATACTCACAGTGAGGCGTGCAGAAACACAGGCGTACACTTAAACGCACACACACTCACACACACACACACACACACACACACACACACACACACACACACACACACACACACACACACACACACACACACACACACACACACACACACACACACTTCCAGACCAGATAAGAGTGATTCATAAACAGATGAACCCAAAGCAGATGTGTTATCACGGTGGCGCTGCGCACAAAGTACTGCAAGGCCACCTCGGCTCTTATGGGGCGTTCACACACACACACACACACACGCACGCACGCACGCATGCACACAAGCCAGGTTCCATATTAAATAGCCCAAACCTGATAACAGAAGGCTGTGACTATCAATTTGGCGCCCCTCCCTCCTCTCTCCACCTCAAAATCTAACCTGATAAGAAGCCATGTCAGCAGATTCCATCGCCTAAGTATGTGTGAACATGTTGTGTGTTTGCTGGTGCGCGTGCCTCTACATGTGTTTTTACATGTGTCGTTTTATTTATGATAAAGTGTCCAACACGCCCTCTCGTCATGTGTGTGTTTGAGAACGCTTGTGTTCCGTGTAGGTGTGTGTGTGTGTGTGTGTGTGTGTGTGCGTGCGCTGGGGTGTGGACTAATGGCATGGAGCCACAGTGTCCCTTTGAGACTGGGCAGCAGCAGGAGGAGGCGGAGGCGGAGGAGGAGGAGGAGGAGTGGAAACGAAGAGTGAGAGAGAGACTCGCAGTCGTAGAGAAAGAGCAACGATTTAGATAACAGTCTCAGCTTTTGGCACGCACACGTACACACACACTCAGTGCTATCGGAAACACATTATTATAGCAGAGAGCTGACCACATGAGAACCCTGGCAAGCACCCTGAGATAGGCACTTATATTTTTCTCCCTCCCCAGGGATGAATTCATGAATTAAACCTTTCTATTAAAGGTAGCCCTCCCTTCCGTCAGAATACAAACAAGGAGCCGCATATATTTCATTGTGGGCCTGCAACTAGTGTTTGCAGAACATTTATTTCATTCAGCCAAAGTCGTTTAATTGCCTTTTGTACTTTCAAGATTTATGGTGATGCATTCTGAATGTTTTAAAATGTGTTCAACAATCAATCAAAACTTACACAAAGAATGTCCAGACTGAATCTAAACAACAGATGAATTATATTTCCTTTACCTGATTTCTTTATATATACTGTATTCGCCTGTGAGGCGCTAATATTTAGCTGAAAACACACACACAAACATGTGCCTGGCCTTTTTGTCGCAGCAAGACAGATCCCACACATCTGCTTCATTAGCTGTGTTTTCTGCTTGACGTTAACGTGCAGGTGCTCTTGTCAGTGAAGTTGCTGCCTCCACCGCTTCTTCTTTACAATTTACATTTACGCATCGCTTGCACACACAAAGCGCCGCAAATTTCAAATAGTTTAAAGTGCTCGTTGCAGTCATTCAGCTGGGAGGATAAAAGGAGGCCTTTAGAGCGGAGGGGAAATTAGCGATGGTCTCTCTTTACGTGTGTGAGAAGCAATGACTCCAACACTGGGTGCAGTTTACCCTGCATTTCTTTTTTTCCTCAGTGTGTGTGTGCGTGTGTGTCTGTGTGTGTGTATTTGGTTAGTTACAGTAATTACGGCCCAATAACTGACAGCCAAAACCAGGCAGGAGAAAGTAGAAGGGGTCTGTTTTTCCTCAGCCGTGCGCAGCCTCGCTGCCGAACATCTGCTGAGAGATTTGCATATTAATTAACCCATATTAACTCTAATTATTCTGGGAAATTATCAAATAAATTAAATTTTCTAATTTTAACCGTTTTTCCCCCCGTCTTCCTGTTGCCTGATGTGTGTCACTGTAACGTTTAGCAGCGAAGCGATGCTCACCTGAGCTGGAAGAAAATATAAATATCCGCCAACCCTCCCCCCTCTGCCTTCTCTCCCCCACCAACCTTCCCCTCCTCTGTTCTTCCTCCCTCCCACTCTCCTGGCCTGGGAGTCCTGAGGGCAGCCAGGGGAAGCTTTTGTGTGTCTTTTTTATTCTTCTTCTTTGGCTTGTGTGATGAGGAGGAGGTGGAAGAGGGGAGAAAGTGAGAGAGGGAGGGAGGGAGGTTCACTCCGAACATTTGTTGGAGGCAGGAACATGTGTGAACTGGGGAGGAGGTGGGGGAGAAAAGGGGAAAGGGGAGGTGGGGAAGGGGGCACAGATGGTGAATCCATGCAGGACCCAGCAAAGGTGGGACCTCTGAGCTGTTGAGCAAACCTTAAAGCTTTCTGTGGCTCCCTCGCCCACCCCAGTCTGTTCCACGGTCCTCCTCCGCAAATAAATCGGACTTTAATTGAATTAGAGTCAGAGCTGCAGCGAGGGCCTCCTCTCGGACCAGACCCAGCAGCGATTCCATGTTTCTTATTCAGCCTAGGCTCTTGTTCTGCTTAGACTGTTTTTATAATCTGATTTCATCTAAATGATGCCACAAACACAACATTTCATGACTTAAATGAAAACAAAAAAATACCCTTTTATTTTTCATATATTTTAATAGTAAAATAAGTCTGAATGCATCCAACACTTTTATTTTGAAAAATCTCTTTTATCTCTTTTATCCAAAACACTGGTTTCCACACATCACCTTTGAATGGAATTATCAGCCTTCTGGTGACATTTCCTCTGGCAAATAAACATGTTAGCGATAAACCATCTTTTATGCCCTTAAATTGTAAAACACCGTTGCCCTCGACAACTTCTATCAATCACTCTCACTTCACTTTTCAGTGACACCCCTCCCCCTTCGCCGCCTATTCACATACACACCCACTGCCCAGACAGATACACACACACACACACACACACACACACACACTCCCAGGTTGCGTTTACACTTCACTGGGTTTTCACCATTCATCGTCTCTCCCGAGTCGCCCCCCTCCTCTCCCCTGGCCCTCACCCCTCACTTTCTCTGTCTCTTTTCAGAGCTTTTGTTTGCCCTCTGCCACCGTCCTTTCACTGACTTGGCCCTGATTTGCCCCTTGTGCTCGATCACACCATTATTCTGAGACAAGATAGCACAAAATATCCAAACAAGGATGCTATTCTTTTGTCTGCCACGACTGGGGTTTGAGTTCAGTCTTTACTGGCTGTGTCTGAAGGAAAACCGGTAGCAGTGAATACGTTACTCTAAACATGGAAAACACATGACTTGGAGCTTTTACATACAGGTGACAGTGTTTTGATTGAGGATCTGCAGCTTTTCAAATACGAGAATATAACTCAAACTATAAAACTGATTTAAAAACGAGCTAAAAAATATTGGCCGGTAACGTTTAAGTGGGGTAACTGCACAACAAATGTGTGTTGCTGTAGGTGCGAGGTTTCCCTCAGACAGGAGTAAGACTCACTTACCCGGGGAAGTGCTTAAACTGTTGCAGACAGGAACAATGCCAGACAAAAGGTCATCCTGAGAATCCACTACCGCTGGCCGTAGCCACAAGGCAGCGACCTCGCTTCCACCTTAATGCCCTCCCACACACACACACACACACACACACACGCACACACACGCACACACACGCACACACACACACACACACACGCACACACACACACACACACACACACACACACACACACACACACACACGCTGACTAACCCGGCGCTCCTGCTTCCCCTTCTCCCTCGCAGCCATCCAGGTGATCCGCTTGGCTCACATTCATGAGACAGGGAGCGAGCGCGAGCAGTTATCGTCCAATAGGGAGAATGTCTTGGCTCATTATCGGCGTAGGAGGCCGAGCGTGTCACCTGGAGCTAAGCCTCGACACTCGACTAAAAAGTCAGCCGGGGTTAGCGTGAGAGCGCCAACGTGGGTGTTAGTCATTCTCCCCCCTGCAGCCATCACCTCCACCGCTGGCCTGCCGAGCAGGAAGCGCTGTGCTTCTGCGTGGCTGTGAGGCTCAGGCAGGAAGCCTGTGCTCTGCTCAACTACTGGGGGACCCTTAAATAAATGTGATTATACCTTATAGAAGAGTTCAGGTGTTCCACCTCTGAACTTGGCTTCTAACAGCCAGAAGGGCCAAATATTCAAGGTTGGAGTGATAAAAGGCAAAGTGCATGAAGTTTTCCTTCCCCTGTCGGGTTTAGACGCATTTATGCAACACATTTCTTCCGTTAAAAGCAGCTTCGCGTGTCAAAAATGTCACAGAAGCGACCGATGCAGCTGTTCATGCCTCGCTTAGACCTGAAAGTAAAGTGTGATATCAAAGAGGTTTTGTTCAGGGCCTTGAAAGAGAATCCAGGCATACTCAGCGCACACAGAAACGCGTTCTGACCAAACAGATGCTCAGGGGTCACCGTTCAAGTCGCCAGCCGCTGGGTCTTTGAATGCAGCATGTGGCCCCACAACAGTTGTCAGGAGAGTTTTCGCGGGACTCGATTATGACTCCACGCATTAAGGGCGTTTTTGATCACTGGAGACATTCGTTTGCTGTCAAACCTGACACTCTGTAAATATAGTCATTTTGGATTGTGAAGTTTGTTTCCCCAGCACTAAATGAATTCCACTGGCTTCTCGGCTCCTGCAGAACACAACTGTCACAACACAAGCACTGCCTGCGCTATTGTTTTTGCCTCGATTTATCTTCATCAGAGAAATGATTAGCTTTTAATGCAGCGCCTGGTTCTGGTTCAGGCTGTCACCCCTGATGCTCCCAGTCAAACCAATCGATATACAATATTCCCCTGCTCTGTACTGTTTTGTGAATGACAGGCTAATGCGGGGCCTGTGAAAGGGTTATGTCAGTTAGTCTAAACCCTGATATTAAACCAGAATTGCACTGTTGCACGTGTCATTTTAATTATCTGCAAAACCCCAAGTCTTAACGACTTCTTTTATTTACCTTAAACGGCGGGAGACGCAAGGGAAAAAAAGAGCAGCGCGAGGCAGGTAGAAGCAGCAAGATGTCAGGCGTAATTGCTTTTGTTGAGGGTGACACTTAAGGTATGAAAAGGAGCGACGAGAAGAAGCATTGGAGAAGTAAACATTATCTATCCTTTGTCTTCTCTCTCCTCGGCAACACAAAAGGCTGATTAAGAGTGAGGTTCGAGGGAGACTAAATAACTGCCTGCGAAATATTAGTAGGTTAGAATTACTTTGTTGCGTGACACAATACCAATAGATGCTTCGTGCTCAGAGAGGGAGAGGCTCTTGTCAGCGGTGGCACCTAAACAATGGCGGCTTTCTTGACGTTATTACTACGCGTTTGACTTGACGAGCACCCCACTGTCATTTCGCCTTCTTGGAGGTATACGTTGAATGCGGAGGAGACAGCTGACGTTCAGAGAAGAGTGCGTCTCGCTGTGGCTCTCGGAGACAGTTCAACGCCCCCGTGCCTAAATTTGTTCGGGAAAACTTGGGGACGAGGCGTCGAGGGAGATAGGAAGAAACAGCGGGGGGACGGAACGAGAATCCGGGCTCCTGAGAAAGTTTGCTGCAGAAGGTCCGCGAGTTGAAGTGAAGTCAGAGCGGCGAACGCCGCTCCGGCGGATGTGTCGCCAAACAAAAAGAAGCGCCCTCGCGCCTTTCTTTGGGGAAGAATGGGGCCTTTAAAACCTTTCCAGCCTTAGATAATTTCATTCAGCTGGCCCCTGCTCCGCTGTCATTGAATCTGCATCCAGAGATCAGGTTCACAGGGACGGGTTGATAGCTTCCCAAGCCTCTTGGCCTTTTGTTCCGCGCCGCCCCTCCTCTGGACGTTTGGGGACATAGAGCTGATGGGACTCTGCACAGAGAAGTTGGGAATACAAGGATTGAGCCGAATTAAAAACCACCGTCTGAGAGAATGGGCGTCCTTAAGACGACTGAAGTTAAGCAGGTAGACCTCTCTCTTCCCAGTAAAAGGCACAGTGGGAGTTGTACCAAGGTGGATGTGGACCACCCAGGACTTTCCAACGTCTCTCCACATCCTGGGCCTTCAGACTCGCTTGCCTTTTTTTCATCTCTAAGGGGCATTACTGAGTCTGAACTTGCCTAAACCCTTGTGATCACACCTCTTGAAAAGGTTTTGTTTCCTCCGTCGATTGGTATTCGAGGCAGGTCACCATGCTCCCACCCCCCCCCCCCCCCCTCCTCCTCCTCCTCCTCCACCCTCTTGCCTGCCTGCCTGCCTGCCTGCCTGCCTGCCGCCCCCGCCGGCTCCACTCCCACGTTTGAAAGCCCTGTTTTCATTTTAATTTGCACCTGTTGTGCAGTTGTTCATTGAAGGCAAGTGCAGACCAGTCAATCATAGGGAGACGTGTTAGGAGGAGGTATTGGGAGGCTTATCTTTTGATATGTATAATGTCTTCAGAAATGTCATGCATGAACTCCGTCCACTCGGCGCTGCTGATTCTGGGAAAGTTCAACAGGCAGCGACTCTTTCAGGCCTGATTAGCTGAAGTTCTGAAACAATAATAGCTTTAATTAAACGTCTTTATGTCTCCAAGGGTCAGAATGTAAGGTTTCCATTTATACTGCAGATACTGAAGCATGAGCCCGCATCTTGAGACTGTTAGTAATGCTAAGCTACGGCTCGCCACAGTTTTCTTTATTGCTCACAAACACGTCTCCTCGGGCTGAAACCCTACTCTGGGTCCTCCCATGAGCGCCTCTTGCCACAGAACATTCTTGTAGGAGCTGCCAGCGAGGTGTGTCCCTGTGTGATGCCACGCTTGTGGCTTTTCCAATAAGCCCTCTGACGTCCTCGCATGTTTTTTAAAACGCGCTCGCCGCCAATTACGCCGCAGCGAGAACGTGCGGGGAACCTGCCGATGGGGCGGCTCATTTGCATGCGAGCCACCTTTGATTGGGTTCACGGCCCTTATTTACAGGGCGGCTATTTTAGGAGGAGCCGGCGTACGTCTGGGACTGGAGAGTTGTGGAACCGGGCGGGTCCTGCTGATGTTGCTCTGGAGTCTTCACTGTGTGTGTGTGTGTGTGTGTGTGTGTGTCTACCTCACTGTGGTGTTACTCAATGGGCCTCAAGGTTCTGTCGTTGCTTTATATTTTCATATGTTAGGAATCATTTATATTTATGTTCACGGTTCACCGGCAATGCAAATGCGAAGACATCCAAGGGCTGCACCAAATGAATAATCTAAATGACTATATGTTAAGCGTTTTGTATGCGCGGCGGTGACATTTGTAACAGTGCGTGTGCTATGCGAGGCATCTCAGATGTGATGGGTATGCTGTGGAGCAGAGCCGTCCTGAAAGGTGCAGCTCGTTGGCATCCCAGGCATGCGAGCGCCGCCGAAAATTAGTGGCTATTTTGGCTCGTATCTTCTGGACAGCTGTCTGCCCACCGCTGTGGTGCAGTCACAGATTCCAGTCGCGCATGTTGTAATTGGGGTGTAACGCACGCCCACGCCCTGGGCCGAGCAGTGATGTGGGGTGACCTTTTTAATGTGGGAATAAAAAAAAAAAAAGGCCGTTTTTTGAAAACACAATGTCACGGCTCTCCTGTACTAAACCCCACGTCGTCTCTCCGCCTCTCGCAGCTCTCAACTACGAGAATGTGGTGGAGACCGGATCGGAGACGGAGGAGGACGACAAGCTGCCGGTGTCCGAGGAGGACCCGCTGATCAACGGCACGGGCAGCCCGGCCAGCCTCACCAACCCGGACGCCTCGCCGCGAGCCGAGAGCCAGGGCCTGCTGAGCAAGGAGGAGGAGGACGACGAGATGCGGGACAGCGGCGTGGAGCACATCTGGCCCGACAACGACATGCTGAGCGCCTCGGTGGACGGTACTGGTGAGTGTCTGTGGACCCAGCACCTTAGGGACCCCTCCAAAATAAAATTCAACAGTTTCATTTTTAGCTTAGATGATACAGGAACTATTGTTCTGCCGCCAAATGTGCGGGGTTCAGGTGAGCTGTCAATCACCAAAACCACGGCTAAGCTGCCTGTCAGATCCTTGACAGCAAATGTGTGCACATCCTGCCACTCATGCTCCAATCTTGTGCCGTAAACCCCACCCATCTGGTGCCCGAGCAGACTTAAACAAACCCCGCGGAGCGTCTCGCAAACAAAGCTTGAGCCAGGTCTGACGGCGGAGGCCCGATGATGCTCCCTCGGCAGACAGACGCGATAAACAGTTTCTCTGCGCGGCACCGGGCGACCATTTGGTTCGCGCTTAGAGAAAAGTCCCGCTCTGAGCCAAACAACGGAAAATATTTACAGTAATTTATAACCACATGAAAGAAAAAAAGCTGCAGAAAATGAAAAGCAACCATGTGGCTCCGTCTGCAGACTGTAACCTTTTTTATTGCAACAACCTCCAACATTGACTAAGGCCTGTAATACCTCCTCCTTAACAAGCTGCTTAATCCCAGGCAGGTGACACCTTCCCAAACCTCGCTGACTGATTGTCTTTTGTTGAGCAACTGCGCTCGCAGGGGCCCCAGTCATGGATGCTTGAAAGATAAATACTTTTAATTAGAGGGCAGGGTATAATCATTAAAGGAAGCCAGACTGCTGCAAAAAGTCATTAACAATCTTAAATGAAATTTTTATTTTTATGATAGCCATTTACATGTATAATAAGAGTCAATGATTCTTGGAAGCATGTGACAGGAACAGAGTATGGCGAGAAGTCATGTAAGACAGCCTATTTAAATGAGCTGGGCTTCGCTATTCATTTCTGCTAATGAACTAGCTGTGCACAGTGCCGAAAAACGGGGGGAACGTTTGGCAGTCTTAAATTTTAATACGCGGGAAAATTGCACATTTATTAGGGCTGAAAAAAAAAGCCTGGTGGGTATCAACATTCTCTTCTTCTAAATAACGGTTCATATTGTCTCCTCGCGAGGGGGGAGAAGACAGTTTGGTAAATAAATCAAGATAAAGGATAAACAAGCTGTCGTTGCATACGGTAATTGTTTATTTGATAAAGACCCGTGGTGCCATAATGTCTGTAATTCAACTATGTTGCAATTCCCAGATAATATGCTTCTTGTGTGATAAAGTGTCTGACATATTTCGGAGAGCAAGTCAAGTTCATTAGAGCGTTTGGGAGTCTCTTTCCCAATCTTGCGGGTGCTGTGTTTCCCAGCCTGTATGTGTGTGTGTTTTTTTTTTCTTCTTCTTTGGTGCCTAAGTGTCTACAGTGATACCTCAGCACATAACTTAGGTCTGAGATAAGTTAACACCCTCCCTCCTTCCTGATTCGGCCGTCACTCCCCTATCTGGGGCTTTCACACAGGTCTCGGGCGTGCGGGGGGTGGGGGTTTGGGGGGGGGGGGTTCAGGAGTCACGGCACGAGTTGTGATGCTTTAAATGTTTATTCAGCGACGCCGTTTTTCTTTCATAACCGCTGTACGCTACGATGGCGAGGGGGGGGTTATCGCTCAGTCCTGCGTCTGGCCCTCGTCCTTGACATTCCTCCGGCCCACGGCGAGGCTGGACGCGATGTGCTGGAAAAGCACGACGTCATTATCGCTGACAGACGTTTTCAAATAAATCACCTGCTTTTTGCCTTCGCCCCGTTTCGCAGCCGTTCCTGAGGGCACGCGGAGCGTTTCTGTGGAACCCCCGCGTCTCTGCTCGCGTTTTTGGACCTTTCTGCCAAACGCAAATGCCTTCTGTTCTGAGTGAAACAGTGGCTGCTGTTAACTTTGCGTGTCTATCAACTTTTAGCAGCTAATAATCTGTCACGGAACCGCCTCCGTTTACCAGATTTTTCCACAAGCAAAACATTTGAGGTATATGTTTTTTTCAAAATAGCCAAGAATCGGATTTCACCTGAAACACTGCGTTGTTTGGCTGTAAAATGCCCAAATTTGCCTGGAATGGAACGCTGACACAAGATTTGACTCAGATTTCCCAAAGCATTTGTTAGGGAAACTGTGTGTTAAATGCCTCACTCAGTCATGACAGAGTGAGGATAAATGAGGCCGAATGCTCACAGACAAGACGTTTAGAGCGACTGCGGTGACTGGCCATAAAAATAGGAATGTTTTCAAAATAAACAGCATCAGAGCCGCTATGAAAATAGGTGGAATTACAGTCTGGCCAAGGTACTCTGGACTCCTCCTGAGTCTGGAGTCGTCTTTCAGACCACAGCATCGCTCTTCAAGGAGGTGTGTACCTTACCGCCTCGCGTTGTCGCTGATTTACTGCTGACAAAACACACTTTTTTTGCGCCTTTCGCCAGCGCTTTCATCCAAAAACGCTTTCCATGACCAGGAAGAGTCGCATATTTGTGGCATAAATGACTCCAGCTGAAGCGCCAGCGCTTGTCTCGTGAAAATGTGGAGATCAAAGTGTTGATTCCCTGTCAAATCGGTGAGATTTGGGCATCTCTCCTTACTATGGAATGAGAAGCCTAACACAATGGCACTTTGTCCGGTTGGAGCGCAGGTCGGGTCGGGTCGGGTCGGGTCGGGCCTGGCACGGCCGCCTGCCTGCCCGCGTGCCTGCGGGCCAGGGGCCGTCACACAGAGGTGTACGCGGTATTAGCCTACCTCCTGCTGGAAGCAGCCGTCCCTCCCTTCCACAACCACAGATAACAACAAGTTTTCCAAGGTAAATAGGGGAGAGTGGGCCAGTAAATCCCACTGGTCATCCCCTCGCGTCAGGCCAAAAGTATGCAGCCAAATTTGATTACCCAAAGCGAGCCCAGTGCCTACGAGGACACAGACGCGCGAGGGAGTTTTTGCCCTGTTCGCTGCAAAAGGGGGAGGTTCTCATACGCGCCGATATCTGATACTTGTGGGTATATTTTAATCTGTGGTGCAGCTTTTTTTTTTCCTCGATCTGTTTTGTTTTGTCGTAGCTTAATTTATGTTGTTTCAAACCCATTTATTTTTTCATTCTGCGCCTGTGGTTTTGATGCTGTTTGGCAGACGTGCAATCAAATGCACAGGCAAGAAGAAGAAGACGAGGAAAAAAAGAAGCCTCAGCGCGGAGAAAGTTAAACTAGGACATATCCCTCCAGAAGAGTCTGTCATTATTGTCTGAAGCCATTGACAGGGGTATTTATCATTTCACCACAGAAGACAAATCTTTAATTTGAAGAAAAGCCTGAATTGCAAAGCCTTAGAAAGCATTCCACAACTATTAGACCCATTGTTTTCAACTAAAAATAAAAAATTCATTTAGTTTCTGGCTTTTGTGTAGAGCAATGTAAGCAGGATAACATTATTATCAACAGTACACCCACCACCTTTCCTGTAGTATCTCAGCCAGCTTTCTGAATGTAGGCGCTCATCCTGGTGTAATAGCCAAGGGACGGTCGGACACATCAGATCCTGCTGTGGAGGAGAAAAAAAAAGCATTCACAATGCAACACTTGTACCGTCCCTGCAGGAGCAGCAGAGCAGGAGCAGACGCATGTAAAGTCCACAATGCAGTGTTTTTTTTTTTTTAACACAAAGCCCCCATGTTCTCGGAAGCACCTTGATTTAATTTTTACAGACGAGGCAGGAAGGAGGGACAGGGACTCCTTAAGCTGATTGTCCAGTCAGTGTCCTCCTGTTGACCGTGGAGGGATGCGCTATTGTCAGACCGCCGCTTGTTTATGAGCCTGTCAATCTGCCTTTTATTTACAGCTGCCTCACCTGTGCCAGCACGGTATCAGGCCTCCTGCACGTACTGAGCACCATTATCCTGATTGGCACTAAGAACCTGACCCAAAACCCCGATGTTTGCACAGACAGAACCTTGAATTGCTTGTATTAAATTTGTCAAACTGATTCATTTGAGCCAGAACGGTGGGAAACCTGACGGGACGGCTAATATGCTAAGTGAGTCTTTACTTTTGTTTATAATGATTGTCTGTGCAGCATTTCTCTGATTGCTGCTTCATATCTAAGTCAAAATAGCGGTTTTCGTGCGAGCAAATCGCCGAAAAGCTGCAAACGTAGCCCAGTTTTCACGTGTCGGCTCGCGTATGCCGCCACGCACTGGATTATTGGGCTTAGTTTAACAGTAGGGCGTTCTCTGCCACAATCAAAAAGCATTTTTTATATTTCACACTAGCACTTTTGTCTTCAAACTGGAACGGCACTTCCCCCTTCAGCATCACATGTGGAAGCCCCAGAGATAATAGCTTCCTGCTGTTTAACTGTCTAACTTCAGTCTCTGCATACTTCGCCAGAGCACATTAATTCCTAGGCCACACCCACCTGAGGTTTACCCCGACCAATGAGGTTATTTCTGCCTCCAGAACAGCTCGGCCCCTGAGAAATGTTTATGCAACTAAAACTCTTAATTTGTGGTTAAGGGTTGTATTCTTTTTAGTTAGGAGCAAGGCACCAGCTCCCTGCCAAGGGGTTGTGGGAAAAAAGCAAGGCACGTGTTTGCGTGTGTGTGTGTGTGTGTGTGTGTGTGTGTGTGTGCGTGTGTGTGCGTGTGTGTGTGTGTGCGCGCGCGCACACTCACAATGCTCCAAGCAGCTCTGGATAAAAGCATCCACCAAATGACATGTGATAAAACAAGCGTGATCTCGCATGCGGAGGAGCTGCAGCGGCGTCACAGCCAGGGAGTAATAAGCTCAGGCTGCGTGTTGGCTGGAGCTCTGTGATTGCTCAGGTGGATGTGCTCCGTGTTGTGTTTAATCGCTGTGTTTGGCGATTGAAGCTTTCTTCGCCTCCCCCGCTGCTTGTTGTCATGTTAAAGGTAAATAAGTCACTGTCTGGTCCCGACGATAGCATTCATTAACCGCGCCGAACAAAGCCGGGGCGCGCCGTGACGCTCAGCGGTGCCTTTATTGCTTTCTCCATACCATCATCTTAAAGGCCTCATTGTCTGCGTTTGTGGGTCCTCATCCTCTCCTCCTCTCCCCTTCCCTCCCCCCCCTTCCCTTCTCCTCCTGTTTCTGTGCAGATGAAATGAAAGATGATTTCGACGCCCTGGGGTCCGATGCCGCGATGCAGGCGGTTGGAAACGGTACAGGTGAGTTCACTGACACCACGTGCTTCGCAGCGTTCTAGCAGACAGTGGCCCCTGGTTGCGCGTTGCCGTCCCAGTAATCTGGGCCCTTTACGGGTTGGCCAGCACTTAGAGGAGCAGATCTATTGGCTGACAGTGAGCTATGATTAAAGAGAAATGTCATTGTGCTGACACAGTGACTACTGAGGGAAAAACCCGCTCTGTTTATTGGCAGATGAGGTGGTTCTCATTTCTTTAACCTTTGACCACACATGCTGTTAACATGCGTGTGTGTGTGTGTGTGTGTGTGTGTGTGTGTGTGCCTGCTCCTGCTGGAGCTGAACCCTACCTGCCTTTTTTCATTAAGCCACCAAAGGCTGATCCTCACCCCTCCCTCGCATGATATCATCCTGGCCACACCGACGCTTGGCCCCGGTCGCTCCTATGGTAAACCCACGTCGCCCCACAGAACCAAGCGCTACCCGGGCCTCAAAAAGCCTCCCTTCACCTCTAATTATTATTACTTTCAGCTCGTTGTGGTGTTTTCTCCTACACTTTTCTCTCCCCGTTACGAAAGCGCGAGCGAAGCAAATGTTTTCCATTTCGACTGCTCGCAGGACTTTCTTGGACTGTGGCACCGCTGTGGAAGCTCCTGCCACTAAATCACATGTGATTCCGTTTAGAGGCGTGAGTGATCTTATCGCGGCCCCGGTGCCAGAGCGCACTTTGATCCAGGTGATTTCCCCCATCGCTGGCAGAGGAGTCACTCGTTCCTCCCGAAAAGAAAAAGGAGTGAGCCTCACTCACGTCCCTTAGTTGACAGAAGCGCTCAGTAGATTGCGTTGACTGAAACACAAAATATAAAATAAGCGCAAGCATGTAATTAGTGTGGAGATTTACGTCCAGAAAGTGATTGCACCAAGCACTATTGTAGTTATAATCATCAGCCCATTTGAAATAACCACTCAAACCACTTAAATCCTAACATGGGCGTTCTGACAAACTGTCTTCAACAGGCGCAGAGAATCTAATGAGAACGCTGTAAATCGCGCAATCATTGTTATCAGAAGCGATCCATTGGCACCCATGACATTTTGGTGCCATTTTTTTGACAACCAAATATCTACTACCTTGACCTTTTGCAAATTGGACTGCAAAGTCATCACAGCCTAACAAACGACGGCGCGAACCTCACCTTGGCTCACAGCGTTAAAGCCTAATTAACCGCGGGTGAGATCTGATATGTTGTCACTAGGTTTTGGGTTGACGCAGACGCTCTGCAGGTTGTAAACAGTGTGTGTACGCACACGCGTGTGTAATTGAGAGTCAGCCATCGCCTTTGCTAATTAAGGCTGCCGGGTTGGTTTTGGAGGCAGCTATCTCGACGCTGCAGCTTAGGAGTTTCCCTGAAGAGAGGGGACTGGGAAATAATTTGAGGAAAAGCATTGTGTGGCCTCAGCACTTCGACTGGCTTAAGATACGTTCTGCTCAGCTGTGGCACAGCATTTGTCTTGCTTTTTTTTTTTGTGCACTGGTTTGTGGTCTGGCCCCGGTAATCTGTTCAACGCAGAATCAACAAAAGCCACAGTCTCTTGATTGACCTTATATGTGAAAGTCGATACAAAGAAACGTGTCTCTGCTGCTGATTAACTCCGGCTTGCGAATGTTTGCATGTTTCTGTTCCTCTCCCAAAGTCAGAATCAGGTTTTATGTCATGACTGAAGTAGGTCAGTGAAGTTTTTCTACACGTTGCTCATGGTAGCGGGCTTCTATCGGACTGTTGGTCGGATTAAGTTACAGTTGCTATTTTAGCTGGCATGGCGTGACAAGCACAGCCAGTAATTTAGATGTATTCTCCCCAAAGAGCGGCTGTAATGTTTTAGGGTGGCCGTCCTCATCGCATTTCCACCAACATGTTCCCAATATCCTCCTGTACGACATTTCTCCAGGGACAGAAATGAATCCAATTTATTTTCCCCCCTCTCTCTCGATTGGTCTCCTCCTTCACCATCTCTCTTCTTTTTCAGTCAAGAGCGTTGATTGCACTTCGGAGTTCGAGGACTTCTTCAGCAAGCGGAAGCTGGACGACGGCGACAGCCACGTGGTGAGCATCGCCGAGTACCTGCAGCGCGGCGACACCGCCATCATCTACCCGGAGGCGCCGGAGGAGCTGTCCCGCCTCGGGACGCCGGAGGCCACCGGTCCGGAGGAGAACGGTACGAACACACTGCATCCTGGGAGATCACCGCTCCACAAGACGCTTTAGAAAAGTGAAGGCGTAACATAGTTTTCTATTGTCAGGCTGTAAATATTATTAGCAGTAGGCTTTGCTTGCTCAGCTAAGTTGCCTTCTACCAGCAAGTGTTTCAAAAATGAAAAAAAAAAAAAAAGAGCAGCAGCTTTTCCCACTGACATGAGCAGGCAGCTGTTGGTCCCACAGATTCACCGGATGCCTTGGTGTTTACCTACAGCCTTCAGCAACAGCTGGGCAGGGGCTTGAAATTAGATAGTGCATCTCCGAAGCTCCCCAGAGGGAGAGAACCTGGGGGGTGGAGCTGAATAATTGGAACGGGGGGGTCGGGATTCACGCCTCGCACATGACGGACGTGACACATCAGCAGAAATAAGGACGTGGGTGCGTTGTCGCGCAGCGGCGGCGGAGCGGCGCGTGTGCGACTGTGTGCGCTCTGGCCGGTTGTGCGACGGATGCCAGCCGGACGCGCAGGCTCTCATGTGGAGCAGATTGCACAGATAACTCCCATAGCACTTTGGGCAGGCCGCCCGTTCGCTGCCATTGATTCGCTGACCTTTTGGCCCGCTCTCCCGTCCCCTCCCACCTCCTCCCCCGTCTCCCCCGCCTCCCCCCTCCTCCTCCCGCTGTCTCTCGTGCAGACCTGCCACCTGGAACGCCAGATGCCTTCGCCCAACTGTTGACCTGCCCCTACTGCGATCGGGGCTACAAGCGTTTGACTTCGCTGAAGGAGCACATCAAGTACCGCCATGAGAAGAATGAGGAGAACTTCGCCTGCCCCCTGTGCAACTACACGTTTGCTTACCGCACTCAGCTTGAGAGGCATATGGCCACACACAAGCCTGCGAGGGATCAGGTGAGGGCGCATTCACACTTCATTCCGTCTTTCCTCCTTCTCGTGCTCCTGTCCCCTATTTAATTTCTAATGTGCTCTGATCCCTCAGAGAAGAGAGATCATTTTTTTTGATTGGCAATCATTATTAATTTTTCATGGCATTTTGAAGATGCAGATTCTTTAATGGTAATAACTTTAATTGAGGCCCTAAATGGTTTTTTGATGGCCCTCCCTGATATGATTTTCCAGTCTCGTGTTCACGATCGAATGATTGTGTTAATTTCCAATTTGGAAATTCCTTATCAGCTCCTTAACTTCACTTCACTCCTGGCCTTTAATGTTCTTGTGGTGCAGCCTGCAGTGGTAGTACTCCATCAAACCCCACACCTCCCCACCCACTTCTAATTTCATGCACTGCATAAACATCTGTGTATACTTGAATTTTCTCGAGCGATTTATATCCTATATGTCTGAAATATAATGTGAATCTGCTGGCAGTTAGCATGAATCACCTTAAAGTCCTGTGAGGTGAAAACACATCCAGCAGTCACGGGTGTTTAACTCGCTTGTCAGCTTTAAGTTGAAGATGTGGGGTGAGATAGATTGTGGCAAAAAAAGAAATTGCACGCTTTCAGAGTTTTCACACATTGGGGGATAATTATAACTTCTCAGTGAACTAAAATTGGAGTAGTATATTTTAAAGTAGATGGAGTGTGCATTAGGGCTTTGAAGGATGATTATAAGTAAGGGATCTGTTGAGAAAATGCAACAGTTTTGTCGAAGCAATAAATGAACTTCTGATAAATTTACTTTTATGATTAAGATATGAACAGAAATGTTTTAGCAATTTATTGAGTCATCTGTTTAAGAATACAAAAAATAAAAGGGAAAAAAGTGTATGGACACATTTAAATTAGTGTTGATTATGTCCCATTTAAAAAAGAGAAAAATATTTGTATCACATCTCATTTCATATTTTTATTCATTTAAATAATAATAAGAATTATTATACAATCCTTATTATTATTTTACCGAACCCTGCTAAGTACAGTAAGATTGGAGCATTGAGCCAACCACAGAT
The DNA here is from genome assembly GCF_900634795.4 of Betta splendens. Lineage (NCBI taxonomy): Eukaryota > Metazoa > Chordata > Actinopteri > Anabantiformes > Osphronemidae > Betta > Betta splendens. Next base: position 2,503,350 of record NC_040882.2, read on the forward strand.
GATATCATCCACCCTGGCGCTTCAGCTGTGTTGAGTCCCAGGTCGTGTTCTCTGAAGAAAGGATGACAGGCTCAGACTGTGGCTGATTTGATCAGATGACAGCAGCCAGCACTTTCACCTGATCTACCAGCTGGGTGTAAACGTGAGCAGATGGGCCGGCGGAGTGAGCCTGCGTCCCAATCCTCATATTACAATGCTGTCGCTGCTCCCCTCCAGAGTCGAGCCAATGGCCAAAGACTCCCTTTCAAATACTGCAGGTCCTCGCACAAAGCTGGTTATCTTGATTTGTAAATTAGCTGGATTGTGTAAGTGCTAATCCCCAAGATAAGATCGAGGTGATGTCTCACTCCTTTGATTTTTTTTTCCCCCTCTGTTTGAATGAAGAGAATTTTCTGTAGGTGGCGTTTTTTTTATCAACGTTTTTTCTGATCACTTTCTCTTTTTCCTGTCCATAGTCAGAAATGAAAACACATTTGGCAAATTACAACAAATGCCGACTTTGTAGAGATCGGATTAGCATAAAGAATAATATCCTGATAGGTAAACAAGAGCTGTGATCTACTGTCTTGCATGTTTACATGCCTTAATACTCCTCCTCCTCTTAACCAATTAGCCAAATATGACTAATTAGAGGTTATACATATGCAAACATGTAGATTGGTCCCCGCCCACAAGTAGCAGTGACGGCGTTCACACCGACAATGAGCCAGAAAGGAGAGATGGAGCATTTAGCCGGTGCCTTTCACAATTAGGAGCACAAAGTGACTGTGTCTTATTAGCGGTGGTGGCGAGACTAAACTTTACTGGGCAGGGGTTCTCAGGGGGGAAGTCGGAGGATGGCGGTGAGGATGGAGGGGGGGAGGCGCCGAAGCAGCTGTTGCTGTTTGTTTATGCAATTCAGCAACATTGGAGTGGTGGGGTCTGTCTCTGGCGCTTGGCGGGGCCCCTGACTCTCCCTGTTTGATCTTTGAAGGTTGGGGCTGTTTGAACAATTCCTTCCAGTCCTCCTAGTGTCCTGTGCGCCACCATCTGTCTCCCCAGGAATGTGGGTAGAGTCAGCAAACACCCCGGCATTTGTCAGGAGTCGCTGTGCTTTTCCCCCTAGTGAGCTCACAGAAAATGCCTTTCTTCATATTGTTATTATTTACTAAGCGTTTAATATCCTCACCTCCCACTTAGAATTAAATGTTTTATAAGTGGTGAGCCAGGGTACACACTCAGTGTTGTTGCAGGGTATTATATTTTGATATTACTTATATATATATATTTTTTTCCCCTTTCAAATAACATTTCTTCTTTGAATTGCAAATTTCAATGCATTTGCATTTGAACAGCAAATCAAGACTGGTCCTAAATGATGTGTTCCGCATCCTAAGAGACATTTGAGGCAGTAAAATGTCCCTATTGCTGCACACATTTGCAGCTGTGGTGGAAAAGGGCATTTCAATCAGTGTGAGTACAGGTACGCAGGCTGAACATGCTCCCAGATCCTCCTGAATACCTTTTAGACTAATGAATTAACAGTGGATCCGATTGTTGGTGCTAATGAAGGGAAAATGCTGTAAAAAGACATTTATAGTACTTGTTTTTTTGCTGCCAAATTCTAAAGGCATGCCTCCTTTGGCTCAGAGAGCAGGAAATTAAAAGGTCTGCGATTCTTCCTGGTATCACGGCCGCTGCCTGTAGTTGTTCCGCGGAGGTGGAAGTAGTAAGCGGCGATGCTTTGTTGGCGACAGGAGCCGCCGGGCTTCTCGCTCGCCGTCGTGCCGACCGACGTTGCGATTATTTACTGAACTCTCACCCCACGTTGTTTGTGCATTTTTTCATGGCGAACGCATCTCTTTCTCTCTCTCTCTGCCTCTCTCCATCTCACAGCACCAACTGCTGAACCAAGCAGCCGGCAACCGCAAGTTCAAATGCACCGAATGTGGCAAGGCCTTCAAATACAAGCACCATCTGAAAGAACACCTCCGGATTCATAGCGGTGAGTAGCAGAAGGAATGCGACTCTGGGCTTTGGATTTTCAACACTGTGATTTAAGAACACCATGAATCTACAGGAATTCCTTTCGGTTTACTTTGGACCTTTCCTGTTGCTCCTTGTTAATGGACACTGAACTCTGCTGTGTTAAGGATCATTCTATTTGCCAAGTACAACATTTCCTTAGAAATCTGCGTCAAAGCAAATAAAAAATTACGATATGTTTATTAATGAAATTGTCACAGACTATTTCTATTGATCAACTGAAAAACTAAACAAGGCATTACTATTAATTTCATTGTGAGCAGATATTAAAATACAGCTTAAATTCTAAGATTGCACTAATAAAATAATTTGCTTAATATAAAGCTCTTTTCATTACCTGAATATAAATTATTAACAATAATAATTTTTGCAAACAAATAATTTGCAATTTGTTACACAAGTAATTAGCGGCTACATGTTTGATAGAGTTATCCATCTAATAATATATTTTAATCTATATGTTTTATTTTTTTCTCTAGGTGAAAAACCATACGAGTGTCCCAATTGCAAGAAGCGTTTCTCCCACTCTGGCTCTTACAGTTCCCACATTAGCAGCAAGAAGTGCATTGGACTGATCGCTGTCAATGGCAGGATGCGCAGCAACATGAAGAACGGCTCCTCTCCCACCTCAGCCTCCTCTTCGCCCACCAACTCCGCGATCACCCAGCTACGGCAGAAGCTGGAGAACGGGAAGCCACTAGGCCTGCCTGAACACAACAACCACTTGCACATCAAGACAGAGCCACTGGACTTCAACGACTACAAGCTGATGATGGCATCACATGGATTTGGGGCTCCTGGACCGTTCATCAATGGCGGCATGGGAGGAAACAGCCCGCTGGGAGTCCACCACAACTCAGCAGCACAGAGCCCTTTGCAGCATCTTGGGATTGCCGGCCTGGAATCTCAGCTCCTGGGTTATCCAGGGCCGCTGGCGAACAACTTGAGCGAGGTACAGAAGGTTCTTCAGATCGTGGACAACACTGTGTGCAGGCAGAAAATGGACTGCAAACCAGAGGAGCTGTCTAAGCTTAAGGCCTACATGAAGGATCTGGGCTCCCAAGTTGAAGAGCAAAAACAGGCGCTGACATCACCAGGGGGGACTCAGGTTAGTCTTCCACTCGTCAATCACAATGGCGCCACCAAAAGCATCATTGACTACACCTTAGAAAAAGTGAACGAAGCCAAAGCCTGCCTCCAGAGCTTGACAACAGACTCAAAGAGACAGATTAGCAATATCAAACGGGAGAAGTCCAACCACATGCTTGAAGGAAGCGTGGATGAGAAGATGCAGGAGAACATGTTTACACCCTACGCTTGCCAATATTGCAAAGAAACCTTTCCTGGGCCAATACCGTTGCATCAGCACGAACGCTACCTGTGCAAAATGAATGAAGAGATCAAAGCCGTGCTGCAGCCCAGTGAGAATTTGATGGCCAACAAACCTGCCATATTCATGGAGAAGAACACCCACATATCCTCCTCCATGTTGTCTGAGAAGGGACTTACTGGGCCACTTAACCCCTACAGGGACCACATGTCTGTGCTAAAGGCGTATTTTGCCATGAACATGGAGCCCAACTCGGAGGAGCTGCTCAAGATTTCCATAGCAGTCGGCCTTCCTCAGGAATTTGTCAAGGAGTGGTTCGAGCAGCGGAAGATGTATCAGTACGGCACTACCAGAACCCCACCGCTAGAGCACAGGAACAACACAGAGATGGTTGTTGGTACAAATAACCACCACACGCCACCAAAAGACTCCATGGCAGCTAGGTCACCTGTGTCTCTGATCAAACCTACTGACCGTATCACCTCCCCCTCCATAGCGGAGCTCCACAACAACGTTAACAACTGTGACAACTCACTCAGACATTTGAAAAGCCAATTCAGTGGCAGCACCAAACCCACGGGTGAAAAGTTGGACCACTCTCGCAGCAACACTCCTTCGCCACTAAATCTGTCCTCTACGTCATCCAAAAACTCTCACAGCAGCTCCTACACTCCAAACAGCTTGACTTCAGAAGACCTGCAGGCTGAGCCACTGGACCTCTCTCTGCCAAGACTCATGAAGGAACCCAAGCACGCACTGACAGTCAAGAGCAGACCTAAAGTCAACAACGTTACCATTGACCATAGCAGCATCCCTTCTCCACGAGAGCACTTCGAAGAGCCTTTGAATTTGGCCTATCTCAAGAAGGATTTCTCAGGCTCCACCAACAATGGGAACCTTGAAAAAAGCACTAGCCCCATTTTTGGCATTAATCCATTTGCTGCCAAACCCTTGTACACGTCACTTCCACCTCAAAGCGCTTTTCCACCCGCCACATTCATGCCCCCAATGCAGGCCAGCATACCAGGTCTTAGGCCCTATCCGGGCATGGACCAAATGGGCTTCCTACCACACATGGCCTACACTTATGCAGCAGGGGCAGCTACCTTTGCAGAGATGCAGCAGAGAAGAAAGTACCAGCGAAAACCAGGTTTCCAGGTAAATAAGCCACCTGCGGTTTTGTGAACCCCAAGCTCACTCCGGCTCCCTAAAATGAGATAAACTCATTTCTGTTCTAATTAAGAAGGGACAGTCGTCAGGAGAGAGACGCGCTCACCTGAGGTAGACAATGAGCAACAGCTGTGAAATGACATGAAGGTGGAAAGAAGTGCGCTGGGACTGATGTAGAAAGTTTGCAGTATTTAAGTGATAGTTTACTAAGATTAGTAAATGATAGATGGAGTGAGCTACTAAATTTAATATTCTTCAGTTTCTTTTTAGAGTAAAACTAAACAGACACAAAACGTCGTCCATCCAGCAATGAAAAAGGCCGAATCTTTTCTAGAGCAAGGATTTAAATCACTTCCTTGTGGTTTGTGTGCTTATTTTATTTATTATCTCAATCTCTTCCAATTTAAGCAAAATGCACTGGTACTAATAATCACACAGCATCAGGTTCAAATAAAGAACAGGGATACTGGCAATAAAAGCCCATCTCAGAACACATCTAATTGTAACCACTCTTCACTGTAAAATTCACCCGCTGCTATGTGTGGAATACATTACTCCTCTTGACTTGAATCCTCTTGCAGTGTTGGCCTGCACTCACATGTTTTGTTATTAAGTATTGGTGAAAGGCCTTTGTAAAAATGACAGAGGTGAGCCCCGGAGCCGTGCACTTGCCTCAAATTTCCCCATTGCAACTTTTTCGCATTTTAAACACAGCCAAATCCAAAATGAGCTTCTATATGTGGATTAATAATGCAGCCTCCATGTTCATTACCAGTGAGTGCTGAAGGCTGTTTAACATAGAGGGAACCATTCTGATGAAAAAAAAGTATTAATAATGTTTCCTATTCTAAGTTATTAAATTAGATTTTAAAAATACAGCTACAGGCGTTTAGTTCAAATTGATTGCAGAGTGATAGTGGTCCCTTCTTAAAACATAGTGCACAGCTGTCCTCACATTATCACACACATATTCATTAAAGGAAGCTTTGGTGGCTCAGTATTGGCCATTAAGGTGCACCTTCTGATATTAATCATTATATGAGTTCGCAATTTCAAGAATGGCTCACTGTGCCTCCTCTAATGTTGTAATATTGTTCTTCACCAATTCATGTTCTGGACTAATCCTCATCATAAAAGAGAATTTTAAAGGAATGTGCAGAATTAACACTCATGTACAAAATTAGACCACACTGAATACACCATTATGGTTGAGTATCATAATGAAGAGCGTGTCAGTTACAGATGGGCGATATTACTCCACAGCTGCAAGTTTTTAAGAAATTAACGCTGATAGCTTCTGCTAATCAAAAATCCATGAGAACATGGAGCATATTGTGACTGTCTGATTTCACCATTCTGTCTTGTAATGCAAGTAAACATGTTACAAGTACTCTTTAACAAAACATGTACGTAACTTTGTGTTAATTTTTAAACCTTGGAAGGAAAAAATAGCGTTTAGCATTCGCTACATGTTAAGCATTAGCATGTAAACGCATCTCTCCTATCTCAATTAATCTAGCAATGATTAAAAAAATAATGTAATAAATTACAGTAAATAACACCTCACTATTAATAAATGCATGTAATTGATTACTGTTGTTGTTCTCCCCTTTTTTGTTTGTGTGTTTTAAGGGGGACCTGCTTGACGGTACACCCGACTACATGTCAGGGCTGGACGACATGACAGACCCCGACTCCTGTCTGTCGCGGAAGAAGATTAAGAAGACCGAAAGTGGTATGTACGCGTGTGACTTGTGCGACAAAACATTCCAGAAGAGCAGTTCCCTTCTAAGACACAAATATGAACACACAGGTATATACTGTTCTAGACCCTTATTTTAAACCCCATGCTTTTTTATGTTTTAAATGTTTGTGTTGCCAAATTCTATCAGTATGAAAGTATATCTCTCTTTCTCTATATATATATTTATTATGTTACCCCTTTCTTCTCTTTATTTCTTTCTCTGTTGAACCCTTCAGTTGTATGTAAACCAACACCTAACGTGCTTCTTCATTGACAGGGTTGAAATGCCAGCGAATGAATAGTTTTCCAATTTTAAAGTTAACTTTTGCTAACATTGTAATATGTGCAAAGATGTGTGTGTTCTTTCCTTCAATATCAGAAGTTTTGATGGCTTAAATAGTGGCAGTGGCTCTTTTGGAAAAGTGAAAGGTGTAATTATTGCAGGCAAAGGGGGGTTATTAGTGAATCTATACTTTATTTTCATCATATCATGCTTTATTAACCATTTCCTATCTTTAAAGGCAATACACCTAGATATATAGAGAGGCCCTGATGCTTTTATCGGCCCAATTATTGGCGATGGATCGCATCAGCAGAGTAGCGCTCAGAAGTTTCAGAGCCCTGATAAAAAGTCTTTCATTATAGTTATTATACAGAGATCCTCTTTCACTAGGTTGCATCATTTATTTTATCTGCTATCTGTAGCAGCGCGCTCGGTACTTTATGCAGCCTTCATGTTATCTGGTCAAACATAAAAGAGAGGGAGGGCGCGCGGTCTGAACCCTTTAAAGCAGGGGATGTTATCTCCGCCGCGTTTGTGCGCCTCGCTCAGGACGTGACACTTTCACGTCTCGCGTCGCCACATGTTGCTCCGAACACTATCGCGCCGCTCAGAAGTGCAGCGGAACTTGCCAGATGTTGAGCAGAAGTGCAGTTTAAAAGCCCGTTGGCTGGTGGACGCGAGTGTCAGAGGGGAGTCATGTGATTTGTGCGCGGCAGGCGGCCATATTTCCACACGTGGTGAGCAGCAGTGAATGGCAAAATGATGCCAAATTTTAATGTTTGGAGACTTATTAGCAGTGGAAGCTCTTAAAAGCAACAGGTAACTTTGGGTCTTAAAAGAAGTCCTGAGTGGTGAAGTTTAGGTTATTGAGCAGTAAGTGTTTAGGAACAAACTGTTAACTATAACAGCATCCGTGTGGCCACATTACAAGCCAGAGGACTTTTATTTAGCCAGACAGTTTATAGCCTCGTGCCATAAAACTATCTCACCCTGTCCTTGTGGCCAGCTTGGGTTTCTCATTTCTGCCTTGGCATTTGAAGCGTCCTGTCATATTTGGTAGACGTAGGAGACCCGGCCCAAAGCAGAGCGGGGAGCCATTCATACCCGTGAACTTGAATTGTGCTCCCAGATAAACGGGGCGACCCCTCGGAGCCTTTCGGATGTGTTTACTCCTCGGTCGCGCCTTCGCTGTTTGTTTGCTTTGCCGTACTTTATTTATGTTGCATTCATCGGTGCGGCATGCAGGCCTAAAATTAAGTAGTCATGGTTGAGTTTCTCCGTGCTTTAACCACGGGAGGGAATTTCCATAATGCGAGCGCACTTTCACATCTAGCTCGCGATTGGAATAAACAAATAGCGCTAACTTATAAGTTGGATTTTAACTCTGTGACATCATTTTGCTCCATGCCATTCAATTCATCCGAGTTTTTCTTCAATGTCTTTGCTTTCTTCTGACTGACTGTGTGACTTGTTGTGGTGTAGTGTGCGTGCGAGGCAGCCGACTCACGTCCCCATTCTGCGTTTTGTGTCTCCGCAGGCAAGAGGCCACACCAGTGCCAGATCTGCAAGAAAGCCTTCAAACACAAACACCATCTCATCGAGCACTCTCGGCTGCACTCGGGGGAGAAGCCCTACCAGTGCGACAAGTGTGGGAAGAGGTTCTCCCATTCGGGCTCCTACTCGCAGCACATGAACCACCGCTACTCCTACTGCAAGCGGGAGGCAGAGGAGCGGGAGGCGGCCGAGAGGGAAGCCCGCGAGAAGGGCCACCTGGAGCCCACGGAGCTGCTGATGAGCAGGGCGTACTTGCAGGGCATTACTCCTCAGGGCTACCCGGAGCTGGCCGAGCGCGAGGCCATCCTGAGGCACGACGCCGTGAACGGAGGGATCAGAGAGGGACGCAAGGAAGTAGACGGAACGTACGCGAAGATCGGTCGGAGGGAGGACGAGTTTGAGGAAGAGGAGGAGGAGAGCAAGAGCATGGACACGGACCCGGACACACTGAGGGACGATGAGGAGAACGGGGAGCACTCGATGGACGATAGCTCGCTGGACGGCAAAACGGAAACCAAATCAGATCACGAGGACGCGATTGAGGACGGCATGTAATAGGTGAAACGCTTCCCATCTTAAAACGTTTTAAGTTTGTCTCTTTGAGTTCAGTATTCTTACCGACTCGGTTTAAAACACACGCTGTGTTTTGAGCTGTACGTGCACGTGCCTGAAGCTTCCGGGAAGCTTTCTTCGACAGACTCCTCAACGTGGGGGAGGTGGGACGATGTCTGCCGAACAAGACATGGACACAAAAATCAATCTGGAGGAGGCATTGAGGGAAGGGAGGCATGGGTTTGTGAAATAAGCTGCATTATGCAAACCGAACTATTAATAAATGAATACATTTCAAAAAAAATGTACAGTACTAAGGCCTAAAAATATGTGTGGTGCTAACCTCCTCAAATAAACCCCCTGTGTTCCATAGTATTTATAGCACAACTAGTGACTTGTACAAATTGCACTCCGCTTCTATAGTCATGAACAAAAATAATAAAAAGTATCGCCTATGTATATATTTATACAGTGTTGGAAAAGAGCAGTAGTGTCTGCACTACAGTCCTTCGATATTACCTTCGTTATCACCTACCTACCTGCAGTGTTGTCTTTAGTTTTGCCATGTTGCCCGGACTCCACCATCTCCAGCCACACTGTTTTAGGCCTCTTTAATCGACTTCACATGAAGGAATTTCACCAGACGGAGCTTCGAGGGTTTTGTTTTTTTGAGATGAAGAGACCTTGTTTTAAGGGAAAATACAGTTTATGGACAAGTGGTATGTTGGAAAAAAAAGAAGGACAAAGCCTTTGTAAGGTGTTTTTGATAAGAAAAAAGAAGCCTTATATGCAAACCTTTTAACCTGTGTGTTTTCTGCAAGTGCCACCCTCGTATTGTGTAAAAGGAAGGTTACTTTTTTCACCAGCTTCAGTATTATAACATGGTTCACCGTTGTTCTTTGAAGCACCTGTGTCAGTATTAAGACTTATAGGCAGCAGTTCCTTAGTTTACATTATGTTGTGCAATGTTTTCTCAGTTTCTTTTCTTTTTACTTCGTCAGTATTACACCAAACCATTTTTTTTGAAAACAACCAATTGCATTCATTTTATTTGTAGGTTGATAAAAACATTATTTATGTGGCCCATTTGATATTTCCTAATTTTATTTATTTCCTACTGTTGTGTACAGTACTATAGTTCTTCAATATATAGATATATTTTAGTAAAAAGGAACATGGTGTCAATCATAGGGGCAAATTTTACGTAAAGAGAACATTTATTGTGTTTTGAAACATTGTGAAATGCGAAGTTTAATCTTATTTTATTTCCTTTATTTTCCATTTACTGGAAAATTCCAAATTTGGGAACTTTTATACAATTGTGAAAACACTGTATTTTCGACTGAAAAAATTCCACTTTCTTCATCTTTGTTTCTTTTTTTAAGCTAAAAAATGAAGAGGGACTGTTAAATACTATGTATGATATCATGACTGAAGAAGAATCTTTCCTGAAATGTCTTTGTAAAAGTATTATTGAATTCTTAATTTGTAATTTCTCTTGAAAATGACCCTGCTCGAATAAAAGTAGCCAAATTACAGAGTACCAAACCGTCAGCGCTTCATGTTTATTCACAGAGAATTAACTGTGATATTTGCTTGGCAACGTCAGGATGGAGTCACTTTAAATTCCCTTCAATTTCAGAGAAAATCTTCTCATATCTAGTTTCTCCAGAAACCACAGAGGACCAAGTCAAAGTGCTTCACATTATTATGTTAATTACATACGGTTTAAATTCACATTTCCAAATGGATCAAAGTGAACTGACCCCGTCCTCGCTGCTTATTATGTCTCATTTAGGTCATTTAGATGTGCTGTGCTTCACCTGGGTTTGTAATACACAACAGGACAAGGCGGGTTTGTTTTCTATTTGTTTTAGTCAGCAGATCTCATTAAAAGGAACTCAACCTTTTTTTTTTTACTTAGAATTAAATTTTACATGCATCAACTTGCTGCTTGGAATATTCACTAAATGTGTCGTAGTAGAAGTTTTTTTTGGGACATACTTTCATACATACAGAATCTGTTCTGATTATGTAACACTATAATTTACATTTACAGATTATAAAAAGTTTAAGCATTAAGCCAGAATCGGTTTTTACATTTTCATAGAAGAATAAAAATGAAACCCTAATTACTAAATATAAAAATGGTTCTTTTTATTATGTTTATTATTATTATTATTATTATTATTATTATTATATATTATTTTTACAGGGCTAAATTATAGTTTTTGTTTTGAAGTTAACACACTTTTCTCAGTTCATGATTGTGTTACTGTTAGAACTAATGTTTGATAAACCTTTAGCAACAACTGGTGGCAAATTCTTAGACGTTTAAAATATTATAGTATAGTATAGTTATACTAGCAAGGAAGCAAATGTTCTCAGTAGTATCACTACAAGTATTAATATTTGATACAATTAAACCAAAACACTGGCAAAATAAAAGAAAAAGGTGATGATGATGAATGAAGCCCAGGGAGTCTTCATCTCCCCTTCGCCCGACACAGGGATGTTCTCATTTCTTTTAACCATTACCAATACTTAACTTTCTCAAATCTCGTTTTGAAACTTTACTTGGCCCTGACAGGTGAACTCCAGCACCGGAGCTCCACGCTGAAGGATACGCTCAACTCCATTAGTGACTCACACAGCATCATGCAGATTCAAAGCAACATCAAAAGGCAGAGATGAAAGTGGCAAAGGTTGAACGATACCAAACATCAGAACGCGCTTTGCATATTCCAATTTTCCTATCGATCTGCGTGCCATCGGATCATCTCTCAGATAAAAGAGGGGGTCTTAAATGATTAGCTGATGAATCTGATAATGTGCTGTGAACCCCTTGGACAATTACACATGCAAAAAATGAGCACGACGAGGGAATCCTCTGGAGTGCACGGCTATTAGAGGAATTTCAACCTTCCTCTGCTTTTACATTTTACATTCATTTGACTCGCTTAAAAGCTCAAATTCAATAGTTTCCAACTTCACAAGTAACTAATGGGAAGGTCAGAGGTCAAGATGGATGTGATGAAACATTCCTGCAACCCAAGAGTAATGCAGGCGGAGGGGGAATTGCTGAATTAGGATGCAGTTAAAAAAGAGAGAGCAGTGAGAAATGACACGTACTGATCATGTAAAGGGAAAAGTTGAAAAAAAAACTTGTTTATGCTGATCAAATGTCACTTATTTGTTAAAGGTAGCTGCATAACCCCACTACTTCTCTGCTTTCTGTATCAATTCCAGTTGTCACTGCTTGAATTGAATATTGGCTGATGCTGATCCAGTCTAGTCATCCATGTGCTGTGTTAATCAATACTGTCTTAGGCTGTTTGCTTGGCTTTAAGGATGGCTTTTAATTCCAACCAAACTCCAAAATGACGCCCACTGAATCGCTTTTGATAGATGTTTATTTGAAATGAGCTCAATTTGAATACATTTATGCATTAAAAATAATTATTTCCTAACAGATTAGATAATTGTGTGTCTCTGGATACATATGCAGCGTAAGAAGTCAGATGAAACCTTCACCTTTGCTAAAATGCACCAGACTCGTTCCGTGTAATGGGAACGCAAAGGTTGCCCAGATCTTAGAACATGTAAAGGGGAGTACAAACAACAACACAAGCATGTAGTAGTAATTCATATGAGTGTCATGCGGCCATATGCCCGGGCCAGATTGGTGGTGTATTCTGGACAGCTGAGCTCTGATGATTCACTGCTGGGCCTTGTATAGACCAAAGCTAAGTGTACATTTTGCCTGGGGCTACTCCGCTGCCTCCACAGACACTCTTAGTAGAAGCATCAACTCATTTGCATTGAAAACACACCTCTGTCATGTTTTATTCAACGTCTTCAGTCGTACTCCTCCACCTGCATTTATCATCATTTTTAGACCGAGAAAAGTTCGCATAGTTTGACATTAGAGAGCGAGGAAAGATCAGCAACTAAAGAGAGAAGACGTAGGAGGGGAAAAAAGGCCACGCACGTAAAAAAACAAGTACAAAACAGCAGCATCAGAGCGTGAGAGAAACATTATAATGAGTGGAAATAGGTCTGAGGTTTGGTTGCAGCTCAGGACGTGACGAGATGTTTCCTGCTGCACTGGAGAACGCGTCCGCCCCAGAGATATAAAAAAGTGAGTGACTCAATAAAAGAAATTGCTCACAGGTGATTGCAACCAATCCAAGGCAACAGGTTTGCGGATTAATATATTTTTCGTTCAGCGTGTCCTGCTTAAAACAAGCCTTCCTGCCAGTCCATGCTGTCACTCCACTTCAGTGCCAAGTTGCTTGTCATTTCATAAATATATGACCTTTCCCGCTTCTTGTGATTTTCCTCAACAGATGGGGTTTGCTCTGTTGTCATAGAAACATTTGAGCCCACTTGTTGTCATGTGACCTAAGGTTTATATTTAAGTTGTGTGACTAGACTAGTTACCTTTAATGCAAGTGAGACAACTCTACCTGCTGAAAACCAATATCTGCAGTGTGGACGGTGGGTGGAAGCATCATTGGTCCTACCTAGTCTACTTATTATACTGTAACTGTAGGTATCTTCTCATTTTCCATTTATTTTTGTGTCTCAGTGTAGTGGCCAAGTGTTACTGGCTTGTTTCATTAAGCATTTATGTGTTCCCTAATTTCACACTATCACCACGATGCACCAAAGCAGACTTTAAAATTTTAGGACAGAATTTGTCAATATTTCTGCACTGAAATTGCCAGTACTGAATATGTGAATACTTGGGTCAAACATCAGTCAGCCAAAACACAGCTGCTTGTTTAATGAGACTCACAACACATTCAAGGTAGAACATGGAATTTGTGATCACTGGTAGCGCTGCGGAGAAATGTTTGCGTGCCGGCGCCTCTGCTGTTTTGAACCATGTGGGTGTAGAGCTGCACCTTTAACGGCAGAGAAGAAGAAGACTGGCAGCATTGAATACGTCTGGGTGCGCGAAATGCTGAAGATTACATGTAAAACTTTTTTTTAAGTTTCACTGGGACCCATTGAGAACCGATTCCACATTATGCCCTCAGACCATTCTGCATTTATTTATTGCAACCTACGGTGAAACTAAAGTAGAGGCGATTCTCACACTTTTGACCTCATTAAATTATTTACATATCCCCATATGCCACCCCGACCATTCGCAGGGCACATGAAGGACAGATCTGGGCAAAGGCGAGAGAGAGAGAGAGAGAGAAAGCGAGAGAGAGCACTCCTTGGACCTGGCACTCAGCGAGAGAAAGTTCAATGACATGCAGGGAGGAAAAGCGCAAGTGACCAGCAGGGATTAGCCAATCAGAACGTCAGAAGAGCAGCCAGCTGTTCATTCTGGCCAGAGCGAAAAGAGCCCCAGAGCAGGTGGTGCCGATCCATGCCAGCGGTGCTACAGAGGAGGGGGAAGAAGAAGATGACGATAAAAAACTCACCCTTGCCCGATTTGGGTTTGTTACTTTGTGCCTGTCCAGGATTGTTATGTATACATGTTCCATGGACACAGGAATATCAGTGTTTCCTCAGAGGTGAGCCACCATCTCCTGGAGGAAACCTTGTGTTTAGAGACCCCCCCCCCCCTCATATTTTATGTATGTAAAAATGAAATACATACATAAAAGCTACTTTTTAAAACTGATGAAAATGAGACCTGTATCAGCATTCCTACATTTCCCAGAATGCTGATAATAGGGCCCTGTACAATTTCAACTGTGTATTAACAGTATTTAATAAAACTCACAGAAGTCGTAATGTTTGGATAAAAGAAAAGCAGCAACATTTCATGTAGACATGAGTTGGGAAGTGGAGGTGCAGCGAGAGCCTGAAGGGACAGAAAGCCATCGCTGCATCTTCCAGTGAATACAGCAGCTGCAGAGCGTCACAAAGACAACAATGGTGCCACCATCGGAGGGGGTGTGGCGCACTGTGGCGATGTTGGACAGCTCTGTAAAGACCCCTGTGTGGAATATTATTAATTTGCATTTATCGTTTTGTGCCCTCGCTCCTCCCGAAACGCCAGGTTTGGCGGTCTTTGCAGAGGCTCGAGACAAACAGGAAAAAACAATAATGTGGTTTAAAGAGTCTCAACATAAAGAGTGACACAAACAAAACAGAGGCGTCCAATCAACAAGGCATGCGATGTGCCTGTTCCTAGCGACGGCCCCCTGCTGGCTGACACGTTGGCGCTATCGATCAGCTAAAGAAATCAGGCTTTACTGCTAAAACATCATGTTTTCAGTCCTTCCGAGTATTTCGCGCTCTTATTGTCTTGACTCTGCTTTTTGTGTCGCTCGGACTCCCTCCATTACGCTCCCAGTACTAGTGGGCTCATCAGCTGACAGCGACTCCCAGCACTCAAAGGGAACGCTCTCCGCCGCTCCGTCCGCCGCTCCATCCGCCGCTCCGCCAGCCTTCCGCTCCTCTCCCTCTGAGGGGCAAGCGATTATGTGTTTTGCCAATGCGTTTGTGGAAAATCTTTTGATATGCACAAACACAGATTCTAATGCGCCGGCAACAGCAGCTTTTTTGGCTGACAGCTGATTAGGATGCCGGCTCATGGCCGAATCCACGAGGCCCCAGCTGGGCGCAGGGAACATTGCTCATTACACATTTTCTAGTATGAGGGGGGCTCGTTCACACCGCTGCGCGGCGTGCCGGTGAAGGTGTAATCATATAATTCTAAATCACCGGTCAGTTCCGCGCAGGCGAAGCCTCCAGAGGGCAGGTCGGAGCCTGATTAAAGCTGGACCAGAGACAAAGTGACAAGTCCTTAACCTCATCAGCGGAGACGTTAAGTAAACCATCACTTACCCGTCAAGGTGCAAGGTTCGCCCCACTGAGACCCTCCACCACCAATGAATTTCTTTCAACTTTTTTTTTTTTTTTTGCAGAATTAGAGCTTTCTTTTCACGGAGCCGCATGCATTTTTTATGAGGGCATCATGGCCGATGGTGGATGGCTGCCTGGGCGTTCCCATCACTAATATGGGACTGTCCTCTTGATTTAATTAGATGTTGGCCCCCACTATGTTCGACAAGGAAATATCTGCTCTAATTAAGCGGTATACTTCACCAGAGGATGATCAGACAGCGCAATTCAACACAAGCTTAATGTGGTCATAAAAAATCCATGATTTCTTGCCCTTTGCCCTCGTTTTTTTTGCATTTTTTTCCACTAAATTCTCCAGCAAATGAAGTTCAAATGTGTCCTTTCTCTCTCGCGCGCTCTCTGTATTTTTGTCTTCTGAACAGGCCAATTACTTTTTTTGTTGGTTTATGATTATTCATGCTAGAGAGAGTCCCAGCCGTTAATGGACTTAGCACTGTTTTGTACTCTCTTGCTGGAAACAGATAATTACTCCATTGAGGAGGAGAACCTTTGCAGGCCATCGTTCCTGTGCAAAAGGAATGAATGCAGCGTTACATGTATGTAATTTCTTAAAGGAAGCATTCCCTCTGTAGCCTGCAGGGATTAGGCCTAATGACAGAAGTTAATTATATTAAGAGTAATTTTCAAAAACAGTTCATGAACTGCAAATTATACTTAAAATTGCTCCTTAATGCTCTTAACTGTAATTAAATTGCTTAATATCTTGAAAAAACGGGCATGTGGGCTAGGAATAATGGGTTAGGTGAACTTTGAGGAGTTCAGAGGTTAATGGCCCATGGATGAAATCAATACTGTGATATGCACATGGTGTGTTGTAAGACACAGGCAAGTGTTTGTCCAACATTTAATTAAAATGTCGCTTGAGTGAGGAGAGCACTTTTAGAAATAATCAAGCTCTGCACCTCCTGCCTGATAACAGGGAGCTAGTTTCTTTTCACTGTATCTTTTCACTTATTTAGCCCCACTGGGAAAAACCTTTCACTGTTTTGTCCTTGCGAGGGTTGCAGCCTTTGAACTGAGGGAGGAAACCGGTGCACTGTACCCAGAGAAAACCCACGTAGGCGCAGGAGGACGTGCAAACTGGGCGACCAGTCCTGCTGAGAGGCAACATTGTTAACCACCACAACGCGCCGCCGTGAGTCAGAGGTCAGAGGTCAGAGGCGACCAGAAGGTGCTGACCTTGCAGTTCAAATGATTTACATTCAGCCCAGTCTGAAGCAGTACGGACGCTTTGTCCGTGAATTACAGCATAGTTTAGGAGCGGCTAGGAACGTAGAGCTATGCTAACGTTAGCATTTTGGGCTGAGCGCGTCACATGCAATGATTTGTTTCAGTTAAAGTAACGCTAACTTTTGAGGCTTGTTGTTGGTGGTGTTTTCTGTCTGAATGCATGAACAGATGAGTCAGCCACGAGCTTCATCAGAGGCTCAAGCTGTGCCACTTCTCCAAGCACGTGCCTGACTACCACTCCTGTCCTCCATGGATTTAGTTCCTCCTCTTCAAACCAGTTGAAACTTCGACACGTAAAGTGAAAACTGCTGGAGCACTTGTAGGTTTTAATCCTCCAAACAGTTGACAACATGCGTTTTAAAGCGTTTCTGAGCTCTAAAGAAATTGGAGAATTATGAGCATTTGTCTGCCCGTAATTAGGTGTATTTCTTCCCTGAGTTTTTATTTAATGATTTTACAGGGAGGCCCAGGACTTTTGAAGTGTAATGATTCTCCACTCAGGCGACTTAAAAGGTGGAGGGAGAGAGGGAAATGAAAAAAAAGAAGCTGCCATCATTTTGCGGCTTTGAACAACCTTAATCTGTACAAAATTTAGGTTTGCCTTGCTTTTCCGAGATCAAAGACTCACGAGAATGTATTATTCAATCATAACTGGTATGTTAAACCAGAAAATGCCATTGTTAAAGTACTTACAGGAGGTTTTTCACCTCAGAAAGCGAGGTTTGGAGGCTTTCCGAGTCATGCCATTTGTGCAACTGTGCATATTAAATCTGCTCGGAATTTGGTTCCTGGGACTGCGTGTTCCGTGTGGCTGCAGTGCACGTGTATGCATGTGTAAGGTTCTTTTCCTCTTGCGCACACACACCCGCATGCAAAACTACCCATGCGTAGGAACACACACTTGTGGTATCTTCCATCTCTGCTGTGAAGCTAGACCCCCCTCGGCTTTTCTCACTTGTAGTCATGTCCAAATTTGCACAGGAAGGCAGGGGGAAGGGGAGAGCCATGTGAACTCGTGTGGGTGTTTTCTGCTTTTTTTTCCGACAAAACACACTTCTGATTACCACCGATCTCCAATGCCCAAGATCCAAATCACCTCCCGAAGCCTTTTGAGCTAAAACACATTTTCCTCTGTCTTCTTCAAGCAAAGTAATGATTGGCTTAGGGAAGGAAATACACTTTCTGCCAAAGTATATAAAATGCACAGTAAATGTGCAGAATGCAAAGTTTACTGACTTTGTTTGTGCATATGATTTTAAATTTAAACACAAAACCACTTAAATATCTTTGCACAGTGGAAGTCTCTCATCCTGTCAAACTTGAATTGAGTCATTCAATTCATTCGAACATCAAAGTCGCAGTCATCAGATGACATCGCCATCAGATTTTTAAAGTTGTGCTCTCATCTTGTGTAGAGGAGGAGTGTGCGTGTGTGTGTGTGTGTGTGTGTTCAGGCCCACCTTGGCAGGGCCACCGGCGCTCAGCGGGGCCCAGCCGGCGTGCTAGCAGTGAGAGCGAAGTGTTTGTAACAAAGCCGGGCTCACTGTAAGGCTTCGCATTCGTCTCCTGGGTGAAGTGAGGTGGAACCTTCCGGGATCAGGCCTCTCAACGGAGCCGCAGAGGACACTGACGATGGGGGGTGGGAGGGGTGGTGGGGGGGGGGGGGGGTGCAACCTGACACCATGTGTGCTGAGGACGTCGCCAATGTGTCTTCGTATTTGGCCCTTACGTTACGACATCATCCAGGTTCATCATTGCCCATCACTGACGGCCTCCTCGGAGAAGTTTGTCAGTGAAGTTTTCTTCATTACAATGATCTGTTTCTCATAAACACCCGCCGCCCTCATTTGCGTGATCTCACCAAGCATCAATCTGCTGTCGGAAATGATGTCAGTGAAATAGCCTGTGCCTCTGATTGAGTATGAAGGCTTTAATTAGCTGCATAGCTCAGATTGCTGGGTGTCAGGGTCTATTGGCTTAGGCGGAGAGGATAATGATGATGATGGTGATGGTGGCGTAGCAGCGGTGGCTGGACTGGATGAAGTGGGTCAGGTTTGCAGTGAGTGGGCAACGACTGACACAGGCATGTTATGTGACCCGTTAGTAGTGGGCTGGATGGACTCGGGGTATCGCTCATCCTGTCTGTCTCAGTCGATGCAGGACGCCGGCAGCCACAGGGCAAATAAATCAGAGGGACACAGCGTGACACTGGCACAAAAGTTTGCTCTGCACTTCACCGCACTTGGAGTGGACTCTCGCTTTTTCCCATTGTTGTTGTAGTTTCTCTTAAAGCGTAATGAGCATCACTTGTGCTGGTGACCAGTGTCCCAAGTGCTAAACTTCTGTTTTGGTTTCTGGTGCAGGCATTGAGGAAGTCCAATCCTTTCCATCATTCGCTCCATTTATACCTGATTTCCTGTTGTGTTTATGTAGCACAGGAGTCAGATGCCTTAACACGTAAGAAACACAACCTAGAATAATATAAAGCTTACATCAGTGTCAGGATCAATGTGTTCTTTTCCAGCCAGATCTGAGGTGCGTTGGCTTCATTGCAGAGCTGGACGTCTTTGACCATGATATTAGCTGGTGTCTTTTTGCCTCGGCCTAAACAGGGCATGTGTAGCCACAGGGCAGCAGCATATCAGAGGTGAATAGCATGATGTAAACTGAGAGGGCACACAAACACTCACTCACACACAAACACAGTCACGCTTTCACGTTTGCTGCAGCGTTTAATTTAGAATCTGTGCAGAAATGGACAACCTTGGTTAGAATAATATGTTAAAAGTAATAAATGTAATAACGTCAAGGCACTTTTCAACAACCTCTCTCACTTACTGTAGCTACCAAGACTTAACTCAAATTGCAGTTTGTATAGATTAATAATACTTTTGCTCTATGATATTAGACACCTCAGCAGGTCACAGGCTGCTTCTATGGACCGTGTCCCAGATGTCATTACATTGTTTTACTTGCAGAACACTGACATAGAATGAAGCCACTGTCGGTGTTTAACTGTGGCTGTTCTATGTGTCACCATGTCATATTCCAACCAATAGCTTGTATGCTCATAACAAAAAAACATTTAAATGTGTTTTACCTGCGGTGGCATCCAAACACTGGTGGTGCAACATATGCAGTTGGCATGTTGGACATACAGTGATGAAGAAATAATAGACTGATTTTAACTTGACAAATAAAATTGTGTTGTTCCTTTTCTTCCCTGAGCCTGCGAGGCAGGTGGTTCTTGTGCAAAATCAGCATATTGCTTTACATAATTGCACTTTGTCAGACATTTTTTGTGCCGTCACCTTTTTTATCATAACTGTGTTTCCAGTGTAACAAACTGGAAAATGCCCTTTTAAGATTTTCTAAGTAGGTTTGATTTGAAATTTTTTGACACGTTGTCTCTTTTGATCCACCCAAAAACGTGTGCTTTCAACTTGCAGCTAACGGAACAGAGTTGTCAGAAAGGCTGCTGAAAACAACACAACTGAGGAAACAACCGAGACAGTTTCAACGAAGCCCAACAATAACAACTTGAAAAGGTTTTTGCTAATTTGTGTGCGTTTCTTTGCGGCTGCTGCGTCTCTGAAGGCCAAACCAAAAGAGTTTGGGATTCTAGTCAGAGTTGAGCGATGATTAGATTGCTTCATCCAATTCTTCTATCATCTGTCTCCCAGTGCCTTTAATATGCAAATTGTAGGTATGCAAAGCTCTGATGCTTTTATTTAAAAGACATGTCCTCAGGCAATAGCAGTGGGCTTCCAGGGAGAGCTCTTTTTTAGCATGAAATAAATAGTTGTTAAAGGGATCACACAAGTTCGTATCTTGGAAGATGAAAAGCTAATTGACATGAATAATTTATTTGTATTGCAGTATCTTAAAGATATCAAATAGCGGTGGATAAATAAAACTTGAGTTCAAACATGATATCGAGCGTCAACAGGGTCTTCCGAATATTCAGAGGGAATTACATCTTTCAGATTAGTCGTCATGCTTTAAACTTATAATGGCATTTGTCCTAAGGTCACTCCACTGCAATTATCAAATATTACCCGAATACTCAGAGGTATTAAGAATAATGATCTGAATATGAATTATTATGTTGCTCCTTCAGGATGTTCAGTCAGGTTTTATCTTGGGGGAGGGAGAGTGTTTAGTGATGAGTCCAATTTCTATGTTATTAGGTATAAAATGGGGCTTTTACACCTGAGTTGTAAACACAGGTTGGTGTTACTTTGGGGACTAAGAAAGAACATTAGAGGTTGGTGCGAAAAGGCACATCCACAAAACATGGGTCTCGTTTCTGGTCTCAAAAGATCCGATGTTCCTTTTAACCGTGACAGTCTGTTCTGTCGCCGCAACTGCACAAAAATTTAGTTCTACCAACCGACTAATTTGAACCCAAATCTATAACCTTTGCATCATGTCCTGTGAGTATTTGTCCTGTACCACCAGCACACCAGTGTTCCTTATCATAACTGGACGATTAAGTCCAAACTGTTTACAGCTGTTTAAATTCTCTGTGTTTACATTTCAGTTTTTTCCTGGTTGTACTTTCAAATTCAAAAAGCAGAGAGGTTATTCTGACATCTTAGGAGAAACTGTATCACTGGCTGAATGCTTGTTTTTTTCTTCTTCTATCCTCTGAAGTGAAGAATAAGACAGTTGGTGCAACTTGCCACAGTCTTTTGCTTATATTCAAAAAGGAATGTGCTGATAATTTGTTGGGTTCGGAAAAAGCTTGATTTGGTGATAGGCCTTCAGAATAAGACAAGAGAATAGGTGTTACTGTCCCCTGCAAGTTTATATAAGATCCAATCAAAACTCTTGCAGTGACCAACTGACATTTCCAGAAAATGACAACGCCTGCCCACCAGCCCCCACCCTGATTACAAATGCTCGCTCAAAGTGTTTTAAATTTTTCGATTGACCCCAGCAGAGAGGAGGTCCACTCACTACAAGTTTAATCCTACTCACTATCTCGTTTGGCATAGTTAGAATTCACAAGTGCTTAGCTCAAACGAGAAGGCCCTTATGGTTAGACGAAACCCACAATGCCCTCTGTTGTTATGGTGAACTTTTGACTGCGTGGGCTGGGTCTCAACAGCAGCAGGCTGCACCGAAAAGTCAGCAGCGAGACAGAATATTTGACATTTCTCCGTGATGACAGCTTTGTTAGTACTCAACTTTGTTCAATCTTGGACTGTGTGCATCCTTTCTGTTTGAACCCCCATCTCTAATGGCATCAACAAATCCAATTTGGATGACAAATACGTTCCGGCTGTGGAGACTATGTCCACTGCTTTTGGAAACTCCACCTAGCTTTAACTCGATCAAGGCCTGAACAATTATTTCCAAGCATCATTTGAGAAATGCAAGGCGTGGTCGTATTCCTCAGCGCACCAGTGAACATGGTGAGGATAAAAGTCCAGGAAGCGTTTTCTAGTTTGCAAAAAACACGTCACTGGAATGATTGACGTAACAAATGACACTTCACGTTTTGATGATTTTAAAACCTGAAACCTGTATAAAATCTATATATACTCTCTGTCTGTATGTTTGTTGTTTGTGTAATTATGCATGTTTATGACTCCCCTGATTACATAGGTTTGGAATTACACTAGCCTTTAATGTGTATTGGCTTCATCTGTGCCAGTTACACAACAATTATCAAGTTGTTACAACAGGTTTGCAGCTTATACCATATACCCAATATAGGACAGTATACAGTATAAAAGACTCCAGTGGGAGTTCGACGCTACATTTTAGTGATAGCTTCAACCTGTTGCTTAAAATGAGGCCAAAGCCTCAAATGGTGTCGAACATTAAGGTTAAAAAAAAATGCCGATTGGAAACTAACACACAAAACGCCTAAAGTTTAAAAAAGTGAATAAATGCTTTATTTTATTAAAATGATGGAGCCACTGTGTTATTTACTCAGGTTCCTGCAGTTCATAGCTTTGTCTTTGAAGGGTTAACTAGAACTTTGCAATCTTTTCTGGCCTATAATACTTTCTATAATAGTTCAAGCAAGGCAACAATGAAGCCTGTTGGAAAAAGAAAATCTTCAATACGTAGGCAAATCCAGGTCATTACTCTGATATGAGCTGGAGTCTCTTAACACGTGCCACGCACACTTTGAGGCCAGCCATATCCTCTATTTTGAAGTCATATGGTGTACAAATGAAGCCCGGCGCCGTAATATGAAGCAAGATATGTAACCTCACAACTCCTGCCGACCGAATAGCAAGTGTTAAATGAGGGAGGAGTGGGGCCTTTGAATAAAGAAATACGTTCTCATTGAGGAGGTGAGGAGCTGACAATGAACCCCGGCGCTCTTAGTTGAGCCTGTGAGAGGCCGACTTGTTCATCCCTTGTTATGCTGCTAATGTGTATGATTTAAGGGGGAATTATGCACATCTCAATGTGTCTATAAATGACATTATTCATGCACAGGTGCTGCACTAAGCAGCTCCTGAATGATAATTAAGATAATCTTTCTCTTTTTTTCTCCCTTCACGCTCGCTCGCTCCCCTTTCTCATGGATCCACTTTGTTCAGGCAATATCTCCTGTGTCAATACCTCGCTAGGCTGCAGCCCCGCTCCCCTCAGCCATTGTCTGATCCTTATTCAGCACTAAAACCCGCACTAACAACTGAGACCACGTCTAAGTTTCTCCCTTGAGCCTGATGGTATTTCTGAGAAATAACGTGCCAAGTTGAATTAAAGTAAGAGAATAAAACAAAAAAAAAAAACTTTTGCGAGGCGGAAACTTGGCTGCAGCATTCCTGAGGGAATTCACCGCGCAATGAATTTCTCAAACGAGAATATGAAGACATTGATGTTGAGCACTTTGCATATGATAAGCTCCTTTTCCATAAAGAGGAATGATTAGTTTTGGAATGGTTGGGAGATGTTGCTGGGGAATAAGTGTTTCAGGCTCTCGGATATTAAGGACATTTAGAATACATTAAAAAAAGAGAAAATATTTTGTCATACTTAGCTGGTAAGTTATGCAAAAATCATGTTTAAACCCAGGTTTCCTGATTAAAAGTGCACACAAGCCTAAACTTTCTTTCCCCCCAATGCAGAAAAAAATCACACATGAATCACTTTTTTCTCCTGATCTGTTTGGACGGTAACAAAACACATTGTGCCAGAACGTCATGTAGAAACGCATCCTCGTCAAGATAATGTTAGTGAATCTGTTACTGAGGGACTGGAGGCTGTTTGGGGCTGGAACCTCTCTCCACTGTGGTAAACACTGAGTGGTGATTATCAACGCTTACCAAGAGGAACTCCAGCTGTATTGTTTTAGGACGGCCACTTGTTTACAGGAACCTCTCTCTGGTGTATGGGCATCTCTTGATTCAGTTTTGGTTTGTGTGCAAATCACTCGTTTTGTTTGTATTTTTTTGATTTACTTGTTGTGTTATGCTCTGAGACGCGCCCCCCCGCTCTCTGGCTGGCATTGTGCGAGAAGCCATCCAGTGTCTTTGTGTCCTACAGCTGCCTTTCATTACCCGGCTTTTGCCACACCCTTTAGCTTCAAATAAACACTCTGGGTTTGTACCAGAGCGGGGACAAATAGGAGCTGCAAATAATTCAGAGCATGTGTTCAAAGGGGTCCAGGAGTTGAGTCGCTCTTTGTCAGGTAGAGGTGGAAAGTAACAGTCCAGCGGTCAAGCATCTTTACTGTACTTCATTTTACTACTAATAATGCACTATATTCATTTTTATTATAGGTATTATCTTACTGTATATAGTGCTGTGAGGCATGTAGTTGATATTGTTACTTTTACACTTTAGTTACAGCTGCATTCATTGATTTTTTGCCACTTTAGGGGAAATGTATTTATTGAATGCATTAAACACATTGAGAAGACTCAAAACAAGTGTTCAAGTTTAGTTTTTATTTTTTTTTATGGCTCTGTTCTGGTCGACACCAAGTGTGTGTAAACCGTCCACCAGGTCATTGCTTGGTTTGTATGTGGCAAACAGTGTGCGTAAATCAGAACTGAAAACAACTGGCAGCTTCTGGAAACCTTGATCAGTCAAGACCCTGCAACCACCCGCTTCGGATGTTATCAGCCATAACGAATGGGCTGATCAGAACTTATCAGCGCATTCGTACGGGCCAGTAGGTGCCTGTTGTGCCTACTTGCTAACAGCTAGCTAAGTTGCTACGTTCAGCGGCTTCAGACGTTATTGTGGTTAGGGTTAGGGCTGGATAACGGGTGGGGGGTTCAGGTTACGGTTAGCTAACACAATACAACATATACAGCAACTAGCTATTTGCTAAGTTATGCTCGCTAATAAATCAAAATCTAAAACTTTTATCCTCCCGTCTGAACAACATCCGCTCAATAGCGCCCCTACTGACTCTGCTGGTTAAATCATCCGAGCCGTGATCTACCTTACGAATCAATGACAGCGATCTACTGCACCTATTCACCACTGTCAGCAGGTAGGTGGGCACCTACCGGCCCATACGTATGGGCTGATAACCACTAATAATGACCATTGAATGGCATGATAACATCCATAACGAAGCCGCTGCTGCAACACTATACTTAAGTCCATTGAAGACCCCTGGCCTTGTTAGTTATACATGTTAATATTGATTAGAGAAATTAAATGAGTAATTTTGACTTTGAAACACTGCTCACTGCTGTGAGCCATTGCAATAGTCAAGAAGTTCTCCACATACTCCACAGTATCCACATACATACTGTTGATGTGATGAACTAGTTTGCTTGCAGGGAAACTCATTAGCATAGGTTGTGTTCTGACCTCAGTATAAGCCTGTGGTCTTTGTTCATCCGAACATAAAGAAAATCTGTGGCAGCACAAAATCCACCTGGTTTTGCAGAATGCAGCGTTTAAGCCATTAAACTTCAGCTTTTCTAACAATGCCAGGCGCTGTTTTGTGCGTCTGACCAGGTGTAGGACCCTGATAAAAATATCTAAATGACACAAGTAATCATTACCACAGGTTCAACATGGATCTCTTTAGAACAGTAAGAAAAAAATCCCTCTGGAGCACAGACTACATCTGTCACTGCTGCAGTCGCAAAAAGCAGAATTATCTTCTTCTAAAAGCCAGATTTCCTCTGCAAATGACTCTGAATCATATATATTTGAACTGTGCCTCCTGGCTACAGCGCGTCCTGAAATGTCTTTAATAAGGAGGAGAATGTTAAGGGGCCGGTATAGCTCCAGTTTTAAATTAGAAATAACCCAGCAGAACGCTTGACTTACAGAAAAAAGGTTAGGCTTTAGCACAACACATTAATCTCTGCTCCTCGCGTGCATTTTTATCGATATGAGAGTTTATGCGTGTGTGTTTCTTTAATGTTCCCATTTACCAAAGTATGAAACAGCAATTATAGGAATGAGTGTGTGCATTTCCAGTCAGTGTTTCTATGGAGGAAGGTTCCTCTGTGCTACTGGGTTAATCTAAATATGACAAGACAAAGATAAAAATCAATAATTATTTGGATCCTAATATCCTCAGAGGATCCACGCGACGCAGCCTGTATATTAGCGCTGCCATCAGCAGCAGGCAGGTGTGCGAACGCCTCACAATTTCCACCTGATTACAGCGACGTGGGCCTGTGTGTGTTTTCATCGACGCTGCGTCTTTATTCCCTATTTTGTGACAGAAATTGCAGCTTTTACTGATGACAGGCAATTGGAAAGTGCCCTTGTTGAATAGTCACAGGTGCCATGTTGTTCGCATCAAGCAGGCCTTTTATATTTCCAGTGTGCCGGAGGAGAGCACACAAACGTGTATTCAACGCGAGCGTGTTATGTGGTCATTAGCAGAATGGAGCTTTATTTGCACAAATATTTTACAGAAATAGCAGCGATTTGATTGGCTGAGTCAAGCCATGCTGGGCGGGGACATGGAGCTGGGTCTGTGTAGCGTGACTTAAAGGCCGGCGGCAGCGTTTCCACCAGGCGTGGTGCTAAAAAGCCACAGCTGGAGGCTTCTCTCACTGGGTCCTTTAGTTAGTTAGTAGTCGTACAGTGGTTAGTTAGTACAGGAGGCTAAGTGCCTGTTGATGACCTGCTAGCTCACAAGCGCTATGATGCTAATCAAGCAGCTTTAATACCTCTACTGAATGACTTATTCATCATCAAGGCTTGTTTTAGGTTGAATGCTTTGTTTGTTACACAGTACCGGCATGTCAAGGTCAAAATCATTCACATTATTTGTTTTAAATGTGTTAAGAGGTTGTTTAAAGATTGAAACTTCTTTTTAATGACTCATAGTTTTCTTGTTTCTCATCAGGCTTTTATTGTTGATACTAGTTGAGTCACGGCAGACATCTTAATAGAGGATGAGTTCCAGAACTACTAAAGGTCTTGGAATCGTTTAGAGTTTTGAGGTCTTGCATCAAGTTGACCTGCCAGTCTAATAAATAGCTCTAAAGAGATGAAGTGTGCATGAAGGTGCATTGCGCTTGCTCGGATTCGTTCCGACCCTGCAGCTGCTCAGCTGCGCCGTTTTGCTTTCAAGCTGCAGGGGAAGTTGTTGCAGTTCCTGCATTTGGTTCCATCCCAACGTGTGAGTGTGTGAATACGTGAGTGTGTGTTTGCGTCATATCATTTTCAATATCCCCGACTCTAAGATCATACACAACAGAATGAAGCAAACATTGGAAGGAGAAATGTGTGCAGGGGGGATTAAACATCTTTGTTCCCTCTGCTCTTAAGAAAGCCTTAGTCAGGCCGTCTTCAGCGGAGCGTACAGGATGTGCCTGATGTTTCCTTGGCAAAGGAAAAGGTAAAAATAGAGAAGATTCATCTGGTTTGAGTTCTGCAGCACCACATTACTTTCGGGGTGGGTTCCCCCCCCGCTATTTTTCGGTGGTCCTGGGTCCTTTTTGTGTGATTGAAGCTCAAACAGACCAGGAAATGCAAATAATCCTGGTTGTGAAGACGTCCAGTGACGTGATGGTTGGGCCGGTACGAGGAGGCCACATTAAAGGCAGCGTTTGAGCAGGAGATGAGAGAGACTGGGTTAAGTTAAGTGAGAGGACTTCAAAGCCCGCTAGGTTGGCCTGCCATATTGAGAGTGACGAGATGTGTCTTTTATTAATAGCATTCGCCAGTTGTTTCTCCTCTTAACTTTTTCCATTGTGCTGCAGTCATTACATGTGGGGGGAGAATGAAAAGAGTCATTTCAAAGCTCGAGAGCAAAATACACCTTGATTACACGCGAGGGAGGCAATTAAAGGACTTACTGTTGAATTGTTCTTGTTTTCATTAGACTTTGGTTCACTTGCCACCTTGTTAAAAGCCCAGCACAAGTGCATTTAAAGATGTCCTTGCTGCAAAGTTAACAAACAGGGTTTTACGAGGTCTTGTATGTGCTTTTTCAGTCAATTATTAGTAAGATGATAACTGAAGAAAAGGAATGAAGGAATTTAAATAAACCCATTTACAGTGCTTAGATTCAGTGACATATCTATTCCCACACTTGATACTGGCCCAGAACTTGAAACTCAGATTAGTTTACAGTTTGAGGAATGCAGGCGGTTTTTATTGCACATTGGAACATAAGTTGCAGTTCTATTTCTGGCTGGACAACATGCACGTTTCATGTGGGGAATGATTGTGCGCATGATCCAGGTTTGCCTTTAACAGCCAGAGTCTGCGAGTGTTAAAGCGACGTGGACAGCGTTGCAGAGCGTCCCCAACCAGCAAGTTCCGACGCTTCTTCATGTCCTGCATTGTGGATTTCCAGTCACACGTTAGCGTAAGCGTCATTTTAGGACAAGATCCACTGACACCAAAACTCCCTTCTTCTGGTGACACTCAGCCTCCACAAACTCCTTAATTATCATCATAACTTTCCAGCAGTGGTCTCCATTCATATCCACTGTTGTACAGAAGTGCATCAGACACAGTTTCAGAGATGGCTGATTTGCATATTATGATGCGAGCAGTGCCCATCATCCCTTTTCCTCATTAAAACATTCGATATCTCTCCTTCTTTTCGTCCGTTTTCAGAAAAGGACTAAAACAACGTGATTCAGCTGCTTTAATTCTCCTCAGTGGACTTGTAATTGGTGTTTACATGATTGGCTTTTACTCTGTTCGCCGCTTTCCCCCCATAAATCCTTGTCAATCTAAAGTCGGCCTAGCACGTTATCAAGCGAACAGAAACAAATAATGCCACAAAACACAACTGTAAACATTCTATAATTGACTGTTCAGGAGCGCGATCATCAGTTAGGGTTTGATTCGAGGATGTAATCTGCTTCTGCGGCTGCCAGGCCATTCAAGCAAAAATGGCCACGCCAGTTAATGCCGCTCTAACCTCTGAGCCATTTATGCTCGTTGAATGTACTTGTAATGATTAAGTTTGAAAGAGCCATGTTTTATCGTCGGCCAACACAAGAGTTGACAATCTTAAGACCTTCAACTAGAAATAATTAGAATCTATTTGAATGCTGAGTGTGATGCGCAGCACTGAGACAAGAGCTAAGCTTGTTAACGAATGTGGTGCCAATTAAATGCCCCCCACCACCACCACCACCACTGTTTATGCTTTTTATCACCTGAAAATTGATTATAATTCTCAGCATTGCTTGACCATAAACTTTCAAAATCTCTGCCACCGTAATTGAAAAATGCCCATTTTAAACCAGCAACCGACCATTGTGTTCGTGAGATTTTTCAAATTGTTTCCCCACAAAAGACCAAAAGTATTTTTAGTGCCCGCAGATCCCACATGAAACCTGAGCTGGCGATACGGTTAAAATTAGTCTGTGCTGCTTATTTGAATGTTTTCCCCCCTTCCTCCTCTTTTTTTAATTTCTCCACATAGTTTAACATTAAAAATCAGGTCAACCTTTAAGATTTATGAGCAGAAAGGAAAAAAAAGAATTAATGGTATGCTATTTTTATTCAGGCAGTCGTCTGTTAATTTGGTATGACCTTAGTCAAAGGCGGTGAAATAACAAACTCTACTTACTTCTTCTTAAGACCAAACCCTTGGTCTCCCATGTTGCTTTGCTGAAGATGTGAGGCGAGAAGGCGCCGCTGCCAGACTGCACTTCTTTAGCGCTTATCTGCAAAATTCAACGCACAAGGATTTTGAGGACATCAGTGGCGCAGAGAAACTAATACACTTTCATCTAATTTCATAGCGCATTGTTTCAATTAAGCAGTTTTTATGAGTTGATTGAAAATCTGGTTTTGATTAGAAAATAAAAAAAAAAACAATAAAAACAACAGCAAGTCGAGCGGCAGTTTGGACCATTTGGAAAATGAGGCTGCTCTTCAAAGAGGTGCTGAGAAGTGGTGACCATAAAAATCGCTGCGTCGTCTCTGGGCGTCTTTGTCCGCAGAGGTGCGTCGCCTCCATTATGTCCCACCTTTTTCTTCCTGATGAGTGTGACTCCTCCGTGACAGCATCCAAACTCTGCCCCCTCGGCGGGGCGAGCGCTCGCGGCCCCCCGCCGGAGCGTCCCTGCAGGGGTCTGCTTCACACACAGGCTGAAAGGGAGGGGGGTGAAGGTGAAAGTCTGGAGCCAGGCAACAGATCCTCAACAGCAGAGGTCTTTGTTGCAGGTTGCTCACTCTCCGCTACATGGATGAGCCAGGTGGCCTCTGACCTGACCTCCACTAAAGGAGAGCTGGTGGTCAAAAAGGCTGCAATACAAAAAAAAATCAAAGGAATGGGCAAACTTGGTTGGAATAAAGGATGGGAACGGAGGAAGGGGGGAGTTGAGGGGGGCGCGTGAAACAAAGTGTTTAGAAATAGGTCAACCAGTTTCTCATTTTTCTTGCTAAGCTTGTAATCACCCATGACAGGCACACTGTGGAACATGCTATTCAGTCAGAACCCAGGGCTCATCGCTGAATTATGGACTTTAATCATGTCTCTCGTGATGCAAAAGAACGTTTAGAAGACGCTTCATTGTTCAATGGAGGTTGATTTACCTGCATGTGTTTCAGCTCTACCAAAAATAAAAAGCCTAATTCTGTTAACGATTAGCTCAAGGACAAGAAAAAGTTCCCCGTTGAAGTTCCCACATCTGCAGACAACCTTTCATTCCACACAACATCCTGCCGAAAGGACATGGGAACATATTTATCGCAAATCCCTCTCATACACGTGTTTGCCAGGACATCTCTCAGGAGCGAGATCAGAAATCCGAATCCGCTGCCTGGAAATAATTGCGTGCTGCTGATGAACGCTCATCAGGAAGCGACTCCCGGTCTTGCTGCAGATTTAAATGTGATCTTGTTAAGCCACCGAGGGACTGAGTCTCGCCCATGGGTGGCCAAAGGATACTCTGTCGCTAATGAGGTGTGCACTGGGCCCGTGGGTAATGGCGGTGTCACGCTGACGCTCTCGGACTCCTCGGGGCGGCCGTACAGTATGGCGCTCGTTTGACGCCGAAACAATGAAACATGTCGCCCATAAAACTGCCTTTCCATTGGTAGTTTTGATCCCTTCCACTCTAAAAACCCATTTTAATGTGCACTTTACCCATTATGTCTGTGTTAATAAGAAGTCGCTTTGAGAATGTGCCCATTGTTGAGTGAGTCTGTTAATTATGACAGCTCAGAATGTTGCTGTATTCTACTGACTCTTCTTCATAAGCAGCATGATTATTCATCGCCATGATAAGAATTAATATGCAGCAAGGCATGCTCCCAGAGAAGTATTGTTGGCTTTTTTTTTCTGCCTCCAACTGAATTTGAATGCTCCAAATTACACATTCAATCCATCTTTGTTTGTGTATTTAACCCTGTTTAACATGGCAGCACTTTGTGACTTTTAAAGACCCGCGGTTTATTGGACTTGGAGCTGGCATTACTAAGTGACAATTTGGATTGTGTTTGCTATCAAATAAACGCTTAATGTATCTGGGGATGTAAACAAATGTTCATTCTCTGTCACGCATCTGCTAGAAATAAAAATGAGCTTCACAGCCGTCAACCTAAAACGACGCCCACTGTATTTCCACATCATACACTATAGTTATTCTCAGATGATATAATAGATTAGGCTCCGCTGAAAAAGGTTAAAAAGAGATGAGGGAAGCTCTGTAAGCCCTGAAAACTATGACGGTGAAAGGATCAGAGCCTCCCGCTGTTTGTATCCAGAGCATTTAATCAAACTGGCATTAGTTCACCACTGTAGCTTAAACTTTGCTTACCGGCCTGGAACTTCATATTGTTGACAGTAGCTCTGAATTCAACCAGAGACTCAGCAAGTAAAAGGATCAGATGGGCTTAAAGTGCTTTTTAAAACCTGGCTATTGACCCTAAAACACTGTGAGTCCAGGAGACAGTGTGAAGCATCTGGACGGGAGCGGAGGCAGCGCGGGGACAAAGGAGACGCATAAATGAAGATGCGTCTCCAAATCCAGCAGATTTGTTGACGGCGAATTACATGTTTCGTATTTTTCTCTCGCTTAAGGTACGAAAGCCGGGTCTCTCTCATTAAACACCCTTTGTTTTGCAAGCCCGCACACTGTTGCTCTCTTTCTCAAGCATTGATGCGCATCAACTCTTCTCATTAGCACCAACCTAATCATATTTGCTTTCCAGATTGGTTCTCTTGGCTAACGACGGTGTGACGACGTCTCGTCTGATTTGCTGCTACAAGCTGAAGACATTTATTTACAGGTGTCAATAAAATGTAATAAATGTGACATAAAATGTGAACATTTGAAGAGCATGACATGACTTCGAAGCTCAAGGAGAAACCTGAAAGCGTGGTTGGTTGCACAGTAACTACACTACGTGTGTATGTGCATGTACGAGAGGATGCCTCAAACCTGCAGCAGCCACTTATTGGTTAAATCAATGGACTCTGGACGTGGCGGCAAGCGAGCGTTCCCTCCGATCGGAGCGTTCAGATATTCTCCCTGCAGCCAGTTCAGAGGCTGGACGTGTTTGTCAGCATCTGTGTGCATACGCCAGTGCTCACATATCCGCAGTAATATAACTAAGAATCATGATGCAAGTGTTTCGCCCAGAGTGTTTTTCAGCTCATTTTCAAATGGTAATTTGCCTTATCCCAAGCAAACTCACTGAGTGGAAGTAAGTGATTATTTGCATGGCTGACAATCATTCGGCACGCCTGCGGTCCTTTTCCAAACTGCTCCAGTTTGTCCAGTCTTTAAAAAAAAAAAAAAGAATGCTTAGGGAGCAGTTCGCTTTGAAATATCCTTTCATTTACCTTATCATTAGACACAAATGTGGCATAGTTAACAATGAGTGGGTAAAAAAACACAGCCAGCTAATACTTGTTCATAGGGAACGCCTTCATCGGAGCTCTGCAGCCAAAAAAAAAAAAAAAAAAACTTCTTTGTGACTACTGAATAAAGACACAGTTAATCGTTTTCAACAGCTACTTCCCCACTTTTTGGCAATCTTTCTGCCTTTCCTTCATTTATTTATTTTCGTGATCACCTCGGGCTTTGTTTTTTTTCTAATCAAAGTGCCAAGTTTCTGTGCTTCTATTTAATTGCTTATTATCCCATTAGGGGCATCATGTTGGTCAGTAAATGCAGCAGCGACAGGACGCGCAGACAGCAGAACAATGCAGTGATTTAGTAGCTGCGCTCCCCCTCAATCACACTCAAATGTCAACCACAGACTCATCAATGCCCCTAACCCTGAGCACGCCCCTGAGACACACACACACACATATCCCACATGACTACACACCAGCCGCTATCAGGGGCTGCACAAAGCCAGGCACGAGGACACGGTTAAGGACAGAGTCGCCTGGATTTCTGTTGTCTGTTGTGGTCAAAGCAAAAACAAAAACCAAACACGTCAGCAGTGCAAGTGAAACCTCAATAATCAGTTAGTTAGATTAAAATAAACAAAAGTGTAGAATCGTTTTAAAAGAATGAAAGAAAACTTCCTTTGGTATGATCATAAAACATAAAGCCAGGCCACCAGCCTCCATTCAATACGTGTCAATAACAATCTGGTATAGGTTTCCACTCCAGCGGGTGAGCAGGGAGGGGGAACAAAAGTCATAGGAGTCCTTCATTTGCCATGCTCATCCATCAATCAGGATTTAGGACATTGACAAGAAGTAATTTAATAAGCAGTGACCTGGGCTGCAGGAAGCTGCCCTGACAGACAATACAAACTCATTTATCATAGGGGGGGCGACGGTGCTGCTCTGGATTCTCCCTCTGAACCCGTGGCTGCTGCTGCACCGGTTGTGGGATGTCTTCACACACGTAGCGCGGCCCACAGTTCATATTGCACTACAGCAATATGAGTTTGTGTTCCTGAAGGCACCGTTTACCGTAAGATATGAACTTTCATTGCGCCATTTATACACTAAGAGGAATAAAACTTCTGTCAATTCTTAAGATTTGTTTTCCTGTTGAGTCTTTAAGTTGACTTTGTCAAGGCATGGATGCTCCTTCCCCCTCA
This sequence comes from Betta splendens, assembly GCF_900634795.4. Classification (NCBI taxonomy): domain Eukaryota; kingdom Metazoa; phylum Chordata; class Actinopteri; order Anabantiformes; family Osphronemidae; genus Betta; species Betta splendens. The sequence goes on from NC_040882.2 coordinate 2,537,571, forward strand.
TGTTGCAACCTCTCCTCACACAAAGCTCTCCAGAGAACACGTGGGGCGAGTGGGGGGTTTCTTCTCTGTGGCCGTGATTGCTCCGCGTAAAACCCAGGGTCAGCTCAAGATGCACGTTTCGCCCTCGTTTGGCTCCAAGGCTCCGTTTCGCCACGCTGATCCGTGTTTGCCCACATGCAGGAGCATCATATACCTCTGTGGGCTCCTGATCTTGGTCTTGCTGCCAAATTGCAATCAGCGGGCAGGCGTCCACGCGAGCTGCCATTAGGCCGTGGAGCGGCGGCTAGGCCTGCTGATGACTCACCCACAGCGTTTGACTCCCGAGGAGGCGGTAAAAGCTGTAATGTGGATTTTAATGTGCTCTAATGATCTCTTGTTTGTCTCGGGTGCTTCCTTTTCTTCCGGGCCGAGCACCGTCACACTCATGGCGGAATCGTGGTGTCTTGATCTAGTAACATCACCTGTAGAAGTAACCACGCTAATGAGGCTGGTGATGCCGCTGATGATGTGTCAGAGTGACACGCAGCTGCATAATGAAGCCTGGGGTAACCTGGTAACCTCCTTTACCAGAATGAGCGTTTTAGTTGTTTGCTGTTGATGCATGAAGGTGGCTTTATACTCAAGTAACAAACAGTACTTAAAGGTTTCATATATCGTTTTACATTTTAATATACAGTATATGTTCTATATTCTCTATAACCATACCGTTCATGATCCCCAGAGGATGAATCCAATCAGTACTGGCAAATTGCTTCTACTTCTGCACTAAGTTGGCTTTTAGAATGATAACAATCCAACTAGTAGATGGATTATTCATTTATTAAATCTCCAGTCCAAGCAGCTGAGCTTGTGTTGTACCAACACGAGCCCGGTCCTGGTTAACGCTGTGAAGTCAGCCGGATCGGCCTCTCTTTCTCGCGGTCCTCAAGTTCACCGGAAATCAATGCGACTCTGATTAGTGCAGGCCAAGGGGAGACTTGTGATTATTACCAATAAAGGGAATTAGATCAATGACTTCTTGGTTAGGGGATTTCAAAAACGTGCAGCTTGATCAAATTTAAGATCAAGTCATCAGTGGAATTGCCGTTGATTTATAAATAAGGTAATTGCTCCCTCCCCGACGCCGCCGCCGCGTGTTCCTGCTCTCGCTGGCAGTCCAACACTTTTATTGCTTAGTCAAACCTCTCGGCCCCATTTTTAAATTGCCTATTGAGTGGATATCTCTGCGGACTCGCCGGCCTACCAGCAGTATCACCTTCAAGCAGCTTCTTCACTGAGGAAGTGTTTAAGGTATTTACTCTGCGCTGTGCACATCCACATCTAATTTAATTGTCAAAAGATACAAATCATGGCGTCTGTGTTTACGTGCAGGCACCGTTTCATTACCCCAGGCACATAAAGTCTTTTCATAGATAAACATGCCATAAATGTATCTAAACTGTAGGAGCAAGGGATTGTTGCTGAACGTCAGTAAAAAGTGGAATTTATTGGAGGTGTTATAATAAGCGGCTCAGAAATCAGTAGGACTCTGTGACAGCGAGCTCAAGTCGGCTCCATATGTTCAGGTGCTTTTTCCTGGCGGAATAACTTCGCTGCTGTCTATTTCTTAAAGTGTTGTCATTTTTACATTTAATTCTCGGAGACAGAAGAATACCTTTCAACACTTGCCACTCGAGAAAAGCAACAATTCTGCTATTTGTGATTCGTACCGCGGCATTTTTCTCACCACGCCGTGTCTCTTTGCAGGTGATAATTTTGTCAGTGTGTTTGATGGCAGCGTTGAATAAAACATCACCTCCGCTTTAATTCAAAACTATATTATCTTATTACACGTGTCTGAGGAAAGATGAGCGTTTACATGTTCCTTCGGTCCTAATTGATTTACAAAAGCGTTTCTATGAAATTCTGCTTAAAGAATTTCAGAACACAGATGAAATCCAGGCCACTTCCTGAATCCCAGTTGACTCAAGCAACCTGCTGCCGGGGTGAGGCATTCACAGATCTCAGTCATTCCTGTGTTTTAGTCACATCAGACAATCAGGACGTATGTGCAACGAAGCTTCCTGCATGTTTCAGCTCACATGCATCACTTGCCAGTAAATAAAGGAAATACAGCAGCACCTTGATCCAGCCCCCTTTCCCTAAAGTCATTCCAGATGTGTAGTCCTGTCCATTAGTCTTGATTTAAGTCCTTTTAGAGGATGCTAGCTAAAGCGTAGCGCTGTTACATTCCTCTAACACAGCTGCCTCTTCGCAGCCTCGCGAGGCAGAATAATGGCTGCTAGCGCCGCTACCTGCTCGTCCTCTGTGATGGTGAGCATCATCTCCCTCTGCTCTGGGACTAGCTTCACCTCCCCAACAGCTGAGCCTAGTGTTTATGTGTGTCAGGCACCTGGAAGGCCCGCCGAGCCGAGGTATCAGCAGGGCGCAGTGTTGCGAGCGCGGGGGGGTGGGGGTGTGGGGGGCACCTCCCCGTGGCTCAGATGGGATTACAGGTTGCTAACACTTGATGACACAAGCTGTTTCCAGCCACTCGCCCACCTCGTGCGCCGAGGACTTATTCGCTGGTGCAGTACAGGTTGAGGCGCACACGCACACACACACACCTGTACACACGAGCTGTAAGATGTCGTTCGTGTGAACTGAACCCACAAACGTGCTGCATCCAGATGTACAGTAGTAACCTCACGCTCATGCACAGCAAGCATTACAGTCTTGCACTGCAGCGATGCACAGATACCGCCCTGATTCCCACGCATCACTGCTGGTTCAGTGTCTCCGAATTCCTTAGTTTTTCCTTGCTCTTTTCATGGCCGTGCGAGACTAATGACAAACGAAACACCTGAATCAGTATAAACACAATTTTGTGCGGTAAAAGTTCACCCGCCAATGTTCTTGTAATGGCACATATGTGAAAAAAAATAGCATCAGTAGCGTTGCATAACCTTTAACTAGATCCATTAAGAATTATTTAACTGTATTTATTTAGCTGAGCGCATAAATTCAGAAGCAACCGACTTTAATGACCTGCACCTCGATGGCTCTGGCACTGCAGGCTTCTGGTCTAAAGTAAATTAATTTCCTCCTCTTATTCTTTCTCTTTCCCCCTTTCTGCCCAAAGTTATTTAATATCCAATCCATTTCATTATTACCTGCTCACCCCCTCACCCCCTCCCACCTTCTTAGCCCTGCCAGATACGACTTTGAAAGGCCGCCGCGCTGTATCTCCGAGGCCTAATTAGAATTGAAAGTCGTCTCATTTACAATCGTCAACTCTCACCTCAGCCCTGAAAACTTTTGCCGGTGGATTTCAAACGCCGCCCGGCGCCGGCAGACGCCGCAGCGCGCTCGGTAACTTTGCACTGACCTCAGCTGAGTGGACGAACGGGGCGTTTTATTTTGTTGCACAGATTTAAAACGGAGACGAGAAATAGCAGCTGCATCCAGAATGTCTCCTCTCGTGGCCAGTAAACATGAGTTGGGGGGCGGTGGCAGGGGGAGAAAGAAGGTTTGTTTTCACACTTAAGGAAGACATGAAATAGAGTGTCCTTAACTTAATCACCACCTTGTTTTAGTACATTTGCATTCATTTACATATTAATTGGACCACCGATTAAAATTGGTTTTGTAATTTTAATTAAGTGTCCACAAAGGTATATGATTAGCACTGTTTAAAATACAGCCTGACATAACTAGAAGCAAAAAAAGGCTCTTTGCTGCAGGTTTTTTTCCCTTCCACCCTCCCCCCGTTCCCTTTCAGAGACGAGAGGATTACTTACAGGGAAAGCCTGTTTCATGATAGCCATTTTTTTAATCTGCTGTAGATTAGGCTGCCATAGAGACTGAGGGGGCTGGTGGCAGGGTGGGGTGGGACCTCTAAATCACAGAGGATTATTAAAGATTCATATACTGTAACACAGTGTTTTAGTAGCAATGCTTGGTAAAGAGCCTCTAAGTGACTTACTGTGTGAATTAGGCTGTTCACTCTGCAACTGAGATGCAGCCCTGATGCATCTGCTGGTGTCACCTCCACCGTCCAGGGTTTGATGGCGACGGTGGGTCCACAGGTGGAGACATGACACAGCATGCAGGTTCAGCCTAAACCATGGCTTTCTGTCTGGACTGTGGATGTTCTTCACATTTCTGCATTGCTCTCGTTTAGTGTCTGTTTCTCTCCTTCCAAAAAAACTTAGATGAGATTCACTGAGATCTGTATTTGTGACCACGTCGTGTTTATACACTGAACAGGAGGTGGAAGGGGCCAACTCCCTGTGCCCAAGAGGGGAAACTGACCAGACTCATATAAGCACTGGTTTACTAGTGTTATTTGATTCATATTTGTTTTATTGTGTAAATATTTACCTTTAATGCTAGTTTGTATACACTCTCCTAGACCCCCTGCTGTCTTTGCATAGCCTCCTTTTTGTTAATTGTCAGGTCAATTATATTTGTTTAAGGGCTGGAGTTGCTGTTTGCTTTGTTGACCTCAGTTTATGTTACATCATATACACATTTATACATGCCTGTAGCTCTGGGTGTATGTAGACAGACACCAGGGAGTTTAGAAGTGGTGTTTCAGACAGAGCAGCTGACAAGCTCACTGCATGCCGCGACCACCACAACGGACCGATACTGAGAAATGGTTTCAGTAAATGACACTGATAAACAAAGACAGTGATAGATGACAAAGTAGTATTCAGCAGGAACATGCATGAAATACCAACAAATACACATTCAAACGTGGTGACTGACTAACTAATACCGCATGGGACAGGAAGTGATGTCACAGGACAAGAACAAGACGCCACTGAACAGTTTGAAGCATTTTCCTGTTAGAACAAACAATTGAGGATTTCTCTGCTCGTCACAAAAGGAGCAGTGATACAGTCCATGGCCTGATTCTGACCAACTCAGCGTTGTTGACAGACCACTCCATCCTTCTTCATGACGTTTCACTAAAACCCCACGTGAGTCCTGTCTACATGAATCTGCCACGGAGACGGGAGCGCCCGCCCTACGCCAGCTGTTAAACAGAGCATTAGCACAGATGTGCAGACAGGGTCGGAACACGCTTCTGGACGACCGCTACTGGTACAGTAACAGGCCTTCACGGTTTGATCCGAGGAGGTGGCAGCGACGGGCTCCTATTACATGTGCACACAAGCTAAAAGAAGAAATGCAGCTAATATTAAAGGGTCGCAGCCCTCGAATGACAGAGCGTCGGCTGCCTTTGTCTCGCGGGCATTAACATTAAAGCTACCGTTGTTGTTGATCCAACCGTATATTGATGACATATGGATGATACTGTGCGACGCAGCCCTCAACGTTTTCTGTCCCACGCTCGCTAACGAGCGCGGCTTTGGCCGAGTCGAGCGGCCTGACATGTAACAGAGAGACGCGTGCGCCCTTTTTCTGATGCAATTACGGCAGAGTCGGGGTATCATACTGGGGACTTTTCAGAAACGTAATATTACCTCATTTGGCCTTTGGTGTGGTCTGGAAGGTTTTCCAGCGACATTTGGAAGCGTTTTACTCATAAAATACTTAACCGTTTAAGTGATAGGATACTGTTTCCTGGGTTATGTTCCTACTGCCAACCACAAAACACTGAAAGGGGAAAATAGCGCAGTAGGTTGTACGTATCTGCTGTGCCCCTTTGCTGTGGACTGGACTGTTCCATGTGCCTGACAACAAGCGTTTCGATACTGAAACTGCATTTTGCCAAATGTCACATCTCCCTGTTTTTGCTGTAGCGTACAGCAGGCTATTGGGCATCCCTGCCCTGGAACCAGGCCCCACGTTACCACGGCTCATGCCCACCTCTGTGATGACGAGCTTCTCTGTCATCCAGTCCAATCCTCAAAGCTGTCTTTCGAGAGCCCTCGGAGTTACGGCATTAGTTTTGCTTTCTTCGCCGGTCCTCCCTCCCCTGCTCTCGCTCCTAAATTGTGGCTTCTTGAGTTACTAAGCTGCACTAATAGGTACAACCTGCGCCGACTCTGTGTCCTCAAATGGAACCTACCTCTCTGGATTGCTGTTATGCGCGCAGAGGATAAAGAGCTATCCCATGATGCACCCTGTCACACGCGATGCCGGGCTTGTGCGGTGATTTTGTCTGGCTCCTGAACCCCCCGTCCCCAGCGCCAGAGATTTAAATGCGTTTCCTATTTCTTGCTCTGCTCTCAACATCAGAATGTTTCCAACCTCAGTGTGTTGTGTGTGTGTACAGTAGGTGTGTGTGTGTGTCTGTGCACCCCCTAACAAAAACATACACACACACACCATCACATGGGATGCCACCAGTTACCCACAAACATGCTTATGCGCAGAAACACAGTGGAATGAACCTGCGTGCATGCAGAAACATGCAGCCAGGGTGAGAAGGCGGCTGAAAGGCTTCCTGTCCATAGGTCCTCATCAGCAGCACGCTCTGGATGCCAGTACAGGCATATGCAGCCCATTATCGTCAGGTCATGGTGTGTTTAGCATTTCATCTTGATTGTTAGCGATAGAAGACGAGTGCGGTGGCTATGCATGCGCATGCATCACTCCTCCCATCACTCCTTTCCTCTTTGGGATCTTCTTTCGCCGATCAACTGGTCATAACCTGACCCCAATAACTCAGTACCACACAGCTTTGCATTCCTCCCATCTTGTTTTTATGCCTGAGGAATCACTTGCCAAACTCATCACCTGGTCTTCCCTTTTTTTAGGATTCATCCTTTTCCTGGAACTTACATGGTGCCGTTGATTATTACACCTTCTAACTCCTCCCTCATCCAGTAAGAGCTCAGTCGCGCAACTTCCCTCTAGGCTCGTCCTAGTCGTTCACTTTCCAGTGTCTTATGTATCATCATGTGTAGTTTTATCTGGTAGATCATAAAATGTTACACCATTAAACAATTAGCTACAGCCTTCTAGGAAACGTATCATATACAAAAAGAACCTTTTGAAGTTAATCATCTATGTTCATGTGTCAAAATGCAGCACTTCAGCGCGAGCACAGAAACAATGTTGAAACGCTTTCTCATAGACTATTGAGTGTGTTTGGTACAAATCACAGACGTCTGCCACACACTGTCGGGCCACATAGGTGGCATGGGTGATGAATACCACTCCTCTCAAAGCCTGAACATTATCATAAATAATATAGAGCCCAAACACCAGCCTTTGGGCACTAATGGAATTTGTCAACATTAAAGAAGTTATTGAGCTCCACCGCTCCCTCTCTTCTCTTTGCTGATGCCTTGCCAAATACTTATCCTCTCTCTGGTGAGCATTTAGCGTTAACTCGTGGCAGCTCCTGGGAATCGCACAGGCGTAATGAAATTACCTCGGCATAAACAAATAGGGTCAAACTCTCAAGGAGACGAGCATTAGAGCCACATTTTGCTAATTACGCGGCGCATTTTTTGCCACTGTCTCGCGGAAGCTGCTCGGGATGGCTGCGAATCTGCAGGACACCGCCGTGTCCAATCGTCAGTAAACACACCGCTGGAAGAAGAGTCGAGGAAATTCAACTAAGCTAAACGGGATTACAGTCAACAACACCTAATGTTTCGGCGATATGCAGCTAATGATTAAACTAATTCCATGCTGATTTGTTGAAGGCGAGATATTAAATAAGCTGGATAACAGCCTGGTTCATTCTCATACTAACCTCGTTCACCTTATCATCATCATCACCATAATCATCATCATCATCATCATCATTACAGTTTGTTTTTGCACTTTTATAGTACATGTTTAGTCTTGTTTTTGCTGCCATATTTTTAGTTCAGATTTATGTTAATTTATATTTGTATTCCGTTCGATTCACTTGTTTAATATTAGGCCTGTGGTTTGTAACAGTGTATGGCGGATCTGTCACTCAGCTGTTTGCGGTACCTGCTGCACTCGGTGCACCCCCCAGCTGCGCCGCCACCTTCCATCATAATGACATTTCTTTAGCATAACATTGCTATCAGATCTGTTTTCGCGAGATTCGTCTCACCTGTGTTATCACAGCCAGCAGAGCGGGACACGCCATTACTTACACGACGGTGACAGAGTGTTTTGTAATTATCGAGCATGCCTTTGTGGTAATTACTTCAGTTTGCTGAAATATAAATGCTCAGAAGGAGGAGAGAGAGGAGCGGTGGCCCTGAGCTGAAACAGAAATATTCTACCGGAGGCTGAAGAGCTGAGAGACTTTTCTTGGCAGCGGTATTATCACATACACTCATCTGCCAGAGACTGTTGACAGAAAATATGCCCCATCAGCAGAAATAACCACTCTTTTTCTCTCTTTCTCCCATCTCCCCCCTCCTTTCGTCACCACCGTGCGCCCTGACAGACTGACGAAAGACAAAGCTCCCCAGTGAGTAATATCAATAAATCAGACAATCCAACAGTGGAGACCACCTATTTCGTCTGCTACATCAGCCTCACGTGAGGCACTGTTGCATGTTTTACTGTTTCTCTGGCTTTTGTTGGCCACCTCCTCTAGCGCCGCTAACAACTACCCGCTTGCTAATCCTTCCACTCTTGTTCCTGCAACGAGCAAACCCAGGCTGGTAACATGCTCATAAATTAGGATTTAGTGAGAGGTAAATTGGGATTGAAGGGGAAAGCACCCCTGCCTGGTAATCCCTCCTCATTCATGGGGCCTATAAGCTTGTTGTTGTCAGTGTGTTAAACATCCAAATGCAGGATACAGGTTGGGATCTGCAAAAAAAAGCAATGCAACAAACAGCATCTTTATTTGAATCATGAACAAAACAACTGGCACATGACTGCTGTGTTGCTTTAGGGTGATACATTAAGGAACAGGAGTCTTCAGAACACCTTTTCTGAAAGCAGACAGGTCATTTTACCTTTCTCTAACACTGGGGTCAAGGGTCAGCGTCTGGAATTGATAGAGAATTAGTCCACTGCAGAAGGACACTCCATCAGGTTGAGGAGAGACTCAACCCTTGGGTCTCTCCTGAATTCATCTCCTCCTGAGCCCAGCTCTGAGGCAGAGTTCATCCTCCAGATTGCGGGCTACTCTCGTGGCCTTCGGCCCTCGTTGGCACTCCAGCTAGTGGGATCAGAGTGGGTGAGCACTGCTTCCTCCCAGAAACAGCCCAGAGATCCAAACTGGCAACCCTCCAACCAACCAGCTAGGCAGCTCGTCTGGCCCCCGGCCCACCGCTGCTTGTTTGCTACTAACAGGTATCGACGGAGCCGATGGGGCATATTATCATAGTTTTTCTCCTGCTGCTGTTGCTTTGCCTACTTTCGCTCCCATGACGGTTGGAAATTCCTGTTCTGGCAGTCTCTAGCGCAGAGACTTCCAAATGTCGCACAAGACAAAATAACGTCCACCTAACAAAATAAAACCCTCAACCCTGTACCTCCAGCAACAACAACACAGAGAAGAAAGGTACTTGGACTAACTGGCAGTGAAGGCAATTTGTCGCTGGAGCTCGCTCCCCCTTCTCTCCTGCACCATCCAGATTTCCCATAAGGAATGTGCTTTGGTGTAATTCATCACTGGGCCCATACGGCAAAGCGCTTGTTCTGGCGGTGAAATATGAGTCAGTGCGGGGAGGTATTTTCACACGGTAACTGCGCTGAATGGGGTATTTTTTTGGCACGCTCCCACAAGATCCTCCAACACCTTTTTTCTGCTGTTGCAACATGCTGTTTATCAAATGTCTCTAGACACAGGAGGCGCACAATAAACATCAACTGCCGAATTACAAGCTTTGATTCTCAGCATATTATGGTGTCCCTTTAAAGAATGTATTGAGGGAAGAGCGCGGCGTTCCATCATGTTATAATGACGTGCCTGTTTATGGAGATGGAGGACGACAAGAGCGCACCTGCCTGCGAGCGTGAAGCTGAACGATAGCATTCACAGCCGGGGAAGGGACGCGGGGTTACGTAGCATGAACGCCACTCTGCTAATTAGCTGCCAGTTCATTATGAGAAGCGTTAACTTTTCAGGTGTTTAACAAATGTGCCGGTCCACAGCAGCAACAGTGTTGTTGAGTTCAGCGGCGCAGCGCATGCGGCTCCACGTCAGCTGCTGTGTCTGTCGGTGTCTCTGCCACGCCTGCCCTGTTGACTTCCTCACATGGAATTAAAAGCTCCCACCTTCTTGTGATGACACCGGGCTTCACTGCGTCAGCAGCCTCTCCTCCGCTGAGCCATTTTCTCCTAACACTGTGAAGTTTGGGGGTGGGGGGGGGGGGGGGGGGGGGTGAAGGAAGGGGTCATTTAATGCACAGTAAACAACTAAAGCACTTCAAGCCTTTAAATCCCAACAGGAGAGAGAGAGAGCGAGAGAGCGGGGGGGGCGGCGGAGCCAAGGGACAGTCTCCTTCCCAGTGGGAGATGACAAATGCCATATGTCCTGAGCACAGCGCTTGTGTTAATCCTTGGCAGGTCCCGGCAGGCCCACATCCAATTCTGTGACCTCTGTACTCCGCCCCACCATCAGTGCATCAAATCACTATCTTTCCCTCCGTCAGGCAGGTGGAGGTGGACGGATGTTTAAAAAAAAGCTTAGAAGCAAAGGTAAGAAGAGTGAGACTGCAAACTCCTCACCTGCATGATTTCACACCCAGCAATTTTTCTATGATGCTGAGTAAACTGACATCATTTACTGTAACTTCTACCCATATACAGTTCATTCCCATTTTTCCATGTGTTACTATTTTTTCTTTTATTGCTGACATGCTGAAAAAAATAATTATTTTTTTCTTTTTCATGCGTGAAAAGCAAACGGGGTTAAATGTTCATGCATTACCTGCATTTAATTACTCCTCCTTTTTCTACAGAATGCGGTGAATGATATAAATGCAAAATGAGGTGAAAAATTGTAATTAATCTGCTGTGGGTGACATCGGCAAAGCATTACCCAGACCTGCCAACCCCGCTTGTCTGGATAACATTAAGGGCCTAATTTTCAAAATCTAGCATGCAGTCAATTTCCCAGGATGCCTTGAGGTATAAAAGGTAGGTAATGACAGGCGGGGCTAATTTTACCCACCTTATTTACCCCTATGCATCATCCAGCGGCTCTCATCTGACACGAGTGACGGTGGGATTGAAATTAGACCGACTGCGGCTGGCGCAGAGAATTTATGGCTTCGTCCCAGTATTTGTTTGTTCGATGTGTGTGTGTGTGTGTGTGTGTGTGTGTGTGTGTGTGTGTGTGTGTGTGTGTGTGTGTGTGTGTGTGTGTGTGTGTGTGTGTGTGTGTAGTAAATACATCAGAGAAGAAGAGAAAGAGAAGAGGCACAGGGAAAACCTGGGGAAATACATCTTTTTAATAACAGTCAGTGAGGTTAATGCAGCTTACCTTGGAGTGCCGACAGCAGCGCGAGGAGGAGGAGGGGGAAGGAAGGGGGGCACCGTTTGACAGACGGTGCACGGAGAGCTGTTTAAAGCGGAGTTTACCTACACAAGACTCGGGCCTCTTTGTATGATTTCTATTTGTTGTACAAACGATGGAGAAAAAAGGAAAAAAAGGCAGCGTGGGGGAGGAAGCGGAGGCAGAGGGGTGAGAGAGAAGAGAAAAAAAATCTAACTCTTAATACTATTGTGTGCCTATAACCATCTGTCACAGCTAGCCTGGAGATGAGACCGAGATTAGGAGGAATAAACATCGGGGCCGCAGAGCATTGGTAAAGCCTTTAGGGCAACAACAACAAAAACAGGGGAAAAAAAAAGAGTAGAAGAAGGTGAACGAAGAATACAACTCAGGAGGGACATTCTAATTCGGAGGCAGTCATGGATTACAGATTGTAACCTGTGCTGACAATCGGGGGAAAAATGACAGGCAATATTACGGCAGGACTTGGAGGGGTCTCCTAGATGATGATGCTGATGGCGGCGGCGGCAGTGATGATGATGATGATGATGATGATGATAGTCGCGGTGACGATGGCGGTAATGATGGCCCTCGCGCTGTTTCATCTTGTGTTACTTCAAACAGATATGAAAAGGCAGCGGTCGGGAGGAAGGAAGGAGGAGAGGGGGTGTGTGTGAGGTGGGTGGGGGGGTGGGGTTGAAAGGAAATAGTGTCTCCTTCTCTTTCACCCCTCCTTGTTTCCCTGAATGCCAAGGGCTTAAGGAAAGGCATTTGGTGGGTCCTGAGGCATCCGCAGATCTCCCCTCCTTAAATTTACCGTGAAGGTTCTTAAACTCGCTATTCAAGCAGGATATTCCCGTTTATTGCTTTTAGAAGACAAACCTCACAAAAGTACAGTGTCATTGATTCTGGAGCGCAGAGCCCAGAGGAGCACGGTGTCACAGAGAAGGCCTTATTTCCCCCGCTTATGAATTATTATGTGTCACGGAAAGCAGCACACAACAGCTGATAATTTAGGTAGAGAGCGCGATGCAGGAGGACAAGCTTTAGTCGAATGAACTAACAGCACATCACGGCAGCTTCCTGCTCGCTCGCTCAATTTGAGGCAGTTAAACTTTTTTTTTACTTTATTACATATGGATTTATTTTATGTGTCATAAAAACAAGCTTGAGCAGCATTTTGTGTGTTTTTTTTTACTGTCCCTTAGACCCTGTCAGATGTGTACAGCTTCCATAACATCTCTGTCAATAACTTTCCTTTTATGAATTGTCACAGAAATTGTTAGACAGTATAACAAAATCAAGGCTAAATAATAGAAATAAAAAAATAGATTTGGTTATTAATGTTCTGATTGTTGCATGCGATCACATGAACGACATGTTCAATGATCAATGCTGAAAAGCCTTCAGTATTTTTGAGTGGGCCAGAATCGACCTCTGTGTTGTTAAAGCGGAGACTACATATAACTAACTACAGCTGCTGCTCACATTAAACTGTCGTCCAGCTGTCGAGTCAGAAAGAGCTGAGGAGTTGACAGGACGAGGGATCAAGCGGCCCCGTGGCTACAGGTGAGTCACGCATGAGAACCGCAGCATCGTCACATCAGGCTGAGGCCCTGCAGAACAGGCCTGTGTAGACCTTCACAGCAGAACAGCTCTGAGCTGATTTATGCTGCTCCCAGTGTTCTGTGCTTCTTGTACAGTATCAGACTCAGCTTTATTTGCCAGGATGTGATGATGGAGCCTTTGCTCATCATGGCCGTCTGTGCCTTAGCCTACACAAGGCTCGTCTTCTTTCACCCATTATTCCATGTGTCTTCTTGTGCTGCCCAGTTGTGAGGCAGCTTTTGTTCCCAGTAGAAGAGGACTGACATTCACTGTTTGAGTCATTTCTGTCTCTAACCCACATGCACAACAGCGCTGCGCTTGTCTGCGAGTGTGCATGCGAGTGTGTGTTCAGCTGCCCTTCTCACTGCCCTTGTCATACTGGTCCCAGTGCTGCAGGGCTCATTGCTGGTTGGACAGCACAGGTCAAGGTCTCCCCTCCCCTGCTCTGACCGACAGGCTGTCACGTCAACCGCTCGACCCCTGGCTGAGTCTTCAGGCTTGTTCTCATGCAAACACACACACACATGCATTTTATTTTGGTCCAATGACAACCTACAATACACACCCACTGAAAGAACCGAAATCCACACACAAATTGACTGCTGCTACACTACACACACACACACACACACACACACTAGCCCCCGCTCTGCTGTGGATTGACATTGATGTTTATTGCAGCTAATACTCCCAGCTGTAAAGGCAGAGCAGCAGCATCCTAATGGGAAATGGACTCATTTCCTAACATGATAAGTATAATGGTGCAGCACACGCCCATATTTGGTCAACGGGGGCGGTTAATCTGTCTGACCTTCTCTTTATTGGTCCAAGTGTGCACTGCCCATTTTTTTTAGTTGATCAACATTTAGGATTTGCGATAGTTTGTTTTTATCTCTAATACACAAAGGAAAGATGAAAGACAAAAAGATACAAAATAGAAAAAGATCTGTCAAATCTTAATTTAAAAAATAAAAGCAATCAAACCTACTGTTACAAAAAAAATTAAACTCATATTAGGATCTTTTTTCTGGTTGTGAACAAAACCAAATGTATCTGACAACAAACCTGCAGCCAGCGAGGCTGCACCCGCATGTTTCTGCATTTGAACGAATCCTGGACTATTTTGGACTTTTCTTCATTAAAGCCATTAGTGTTTCATGAGGCTGTGCAGCATCCTTGTGCTAATTAGGTGTCTATATTTCTATATCTTGCTATTGAATTTATTTTATATTGTGCTTAATAGTAAATAGTGTTTGAATTTTAAAACACACCTCTTGGGTGCAACATAAAGGGGAATTTTTAATCACGTTTCTGTAAATGAAAGGACCCGATCTGCTTTTTCTTCCTCTTCTTTTTTTCTCAAAATGTGTCTTAATGAGTTTGCAAGTTCTTCCTAAGCAGATACACACACTGATTATATTTTTTTGTGCGCACTGTATCTCCTCGCCACTCTTGTCTCAGCAGGAGACAGAGTCCAAAATGAGAGATGGTTGAAGGGGGAGTGAGGCCGGGGTGAGGTAGGTGATCATCATCACCATCATCACGAGGGGTAAAAAGAAGGATGTTGGTGAGAGTAAGTGGAGGAGGCGGGGTAACGTAGTTGATGATGCCGGTTGACAGTTGCCTCGGCAACCTTCTTTAATTTTATTTATTTTTTTCATTATTTATTCGCGGGGCCCTGATGATGAGGCGCGTTAATGTAGCTCGCCGCCTGCGCTGCCTCTACCTGCTGATGGGCGAGGGACTCGTCTCCTTGCGTTTCAGCCTGGCTTGACAATTAAGACCTGGGCGACTGTAGCCAGGGGTTAATACCGCTCATTAAAAGAACTAGGTCATTAGCGAAGAATCAAGGCTCTTAAGGCGGCAGGGGATGTGGGGTAGAGGGGGGCTGATAGAGAAGAGCAGGAGGAAGAGGAGGAGGAGGAGGAGGGGAGTCGATGGCAGCGGCGTAGTAAACTCTGCATCTCGGTGAACACGCGGCCTCTTACATTAATTAACCTCCCTTTTCCTTGTTGGGGAGATGTGTGCGTGCAGGGGAGGGGGGAGGTTGAGAAAAAAAACCTCTGTTATCATATATGCACATGGCTGTACACCAATTAATTGCGAGGGGGGAAAAAAGGAAAAGAAAGCTAGTTTACAGTCCTCCCTGTGGTCGTCCCGTGTTCCTGTGTGAGCCCAAGTTACATTATTTCAGGCAGATGAAGGGTGGGAGGGATCGGTGGGTGGGGGGTGGGGGGTGTAATGTCTGTATGATGAGTAAAAAGGGTATTAAAATTAAGGAGGGAATCATGGCATAAAATCAGCCTTTGCTGTACCGTGGGGGAAAGGAGCAAATAAAAGCCACGGAAATGAAAATAAATAAGCTTTGCTAATACCTCACCTTAAGGAGCTGGAGCCGTACCCGGCTGAACCGCGGCTCTTTGCTGGTAATTTGTTTGTGGACTTTATTACTAAGCTGTTACACGGGCTGTGTGACCTTTTGGAAAGGAGCGCTGGTGGGTAAAGTGGCAGCGCTGAAACGGATGGAGGCTCCGGCGCCGTCACGTGACCGTCCAGGGAGATCCGAGGGGTCGGGGCTCTGTTGGAACGGATTCTGGAGATGAGAAAAAGAAGAAGAAGCAGTGATTCACATGTTATGAAGGGAGTTGATACAAATCTATCCATCGAGTGTTCTGTTAGAAAGGATAAACTCCAAGCGACGTCACCCAGATTGAGAAGCAGGTCAGTCGTCTTCACCGCGTATCAGCCAGTCTCTCCATCCACCATTTCACTCACATTAGACCACTTCACTTCTCTCTTTGCCTTGTCTGCGCAAAACTCATGATAAATGAGCAAGGCTAATTGTTTATTAATGGATGTTAATTCCTGTTTCATACAGGCAAAAAAACATCCCGGCTCTCGTACCTATAATTGGAGTTCAGACACGCACGCCGGCTGCAAAGTAGCACAGAACAGCGCGTTGACTAGAAGAGGTTAAACCTCCTACGGAGGTGGAAATGTCAGGATTTTGACGAGTACGTAGCTGCCGATGAGCGACGGGCTGTGTGGGCCTCGCAGCATGACACACAATAGGTTTTCAGACATAAAGGGACTAATAATCTGCGGAGGGGATTGATTTGGGTTGAGGAACGAAAACAAATTTTCAGCATGTCGGACGTCTCAATTGGGAGCAAATCTGGACTATGAAGCAGCTTTGATAGGTAACTCTTCTCTCAGATCCTACAATAAAGTGCTAACAGCGTGCAAAAAGTGGGGTGGGGGCAAATTAGCCTTAATGCGAGGCCTGTGTGACAGTGTTTTTATCTGCTAATTTCTCAAGTATCATGATGAGAAGGTACCCAGAGACGGAGCGATTTGAATTTAAATGATACAATACTGGAGATAGCCCTAATTCACCCATACATATTTAATCTGACATATTATCTCGTCCCTGTGATGCCCTGATATGATGTGACAGCCCGGCCACGGCGCCGGCAGGAAGAAGGGGGCTGCGGCGCCGCCGTTCGGAGAGAGCATTGCTCGAAAGGTGGTGGAGAATTCGCTCGCTGCAATCAGAGCCACTTACGTCTGGGTGGAAGGAGAGCAATGTTGTGACTGGGTTTGACACTTTGGAAGGTTCTCCACCATTGTCCCCTCACATTAGATCCTTCCTTAGGTTTGACCGTACATCCAGGGTCAGTGTTTGATGCTCTGGGTGATACTGGGTTTCATGCTACAACTAGCTTGATTAACAAAAGCAATTGCATATTGTGGCTTTATTAAATTACTGTTGCTGGTAATGCGATTTGGGCCTTTAGAGTCGATTCACATGGGAAAAATTAGGCATTGTTCCACCACAGGCTAAGTAGCCAAGTGACCCCACCTCTGCTGCGCTCCACCTTTCTGTTTCTTGAGACGAAACCCGTTGAAAACAGGTACTTTGTTGTCTTTTAGCGTTCGTAACCTACTGAACCGGCAGGTGCTGGCGCTGCTAACACACAAAGACTCGCTCAGCCCGAGCCGCGCTCACCTCAGATGTCGGAACTCCCACGTAGGCCATAAGCAGCCGACTGTGCTTTCGTGCCAGAGGATAATTGCAGTTATAGGAGGGTAAGAAATAAGAGATTTGCTCAATTAACCAATATAGCACAGCTGAGGACAGCACCTGTGCAGATTGGAGTCCCCGTGTTTTTTTTGCAGATAACATGGCCGATTACCCTCCGGAGTGTGCAGCCATCGAGCTCCCCTCGGTTCCGTCCCCTACCTGGTGCAAGGCAGGGTATAGCGCGCGCAACCACATTGTGCTTAATTGCTCTCTGGGCGTTAATGTTTGGAGTGTTTAATTTTCGCCCGCCTGGTGTAATGATAAGCTGATCGCTGCCAGTTTTTAATAGAGTAGAGTAGATTCTCCGTTGCTCCACGAACCTGCAACTCGCTGGAGCGGGGACAGGGATCCTGCTGTCTTCCTACACGAGACCCAAGTGGAAGGGACCTGTTTACAATCAGCCACGTATTAACCAGCTGGCTGGCACCACAAAGTAGGCGAGCTATGAAAGAGATCTGTTTTTGTCTGTTAAAGGCTTGTAAAGTCAAATTCTATTCTGTAAATTGCATCTTAGCTGACATTACTGGAGGATCCAGCACGAATATAAAATATATCTTAAATCACATAAAATCTTGCCTTTGGCTCAAAGACATGTACAAATAATATATCAGTAGATATCAAATGGCATCATTAGTTGTAAAGTCCACTTTCTTCTTCAGCTGCTGCCAAACGCAACTTTACTCTGAAGCCAATAATTAGCTTTCCTGTCATTCCACCCCCGCTAGGTATTCTACACTACGTTAGATTAGATCAAACGGTAAAGCACACAAATCTTCCTCTCACAGAAGTAAAATAAGCAGCGTGCGCCGTCGTCGGTACTGACGCTACTGGTTCCCCGACACAAACAAAACTGACAATTTCTGCTGGCAACATTGCCACTAAAAGGAGACAAAAACTTGGTTAGCAGATGTCAGTTGTTGTGTTTATCTCTGCGGTTTTCCTTCGCTCATGCATGGATCTTCTATCAAAGAGGGCTTATCCAAATAAAGTGCTTAAAAGCTTTTCAGATGCCTGGTGATCTGAACAATTTTTGGCTTGATCTGCAGACTAAACAAACCATAATGATGCAGGCTTGTGTAAAGATGTACACAGCAGTCAAACAACAAATGCCAGTGCTTGATGTTTTTATTAATGTTTTCTCTTTTCCTTTTCATTAGCCCTTGTTTCATCTTCACTGTTTTGGATCTAAACACAGGATTAACTTTGGGTCTGCTCCTGCAGAGGTGCAAAGGAAAAGGACAGTCTTCAATCCATGCACCGGAATGGGAAGAAACAATTCTGTCCTAGCCTTTTCAAGCTCAAATTTCCCTGGGGAGGTTAAAGGAGATTGCGGTATGTTCTATGCAAGAAATAATCAAAAATATTCAAATATCCCTCCAGTCAGACGGGGAAAGGAGAACAATCCTGCAAAGGTGTATTTTCTAGGACGATATAATAAGCCGTCTGCCATTCTGCCGCAAAGTAAAAACAGCAACAGCATTAAGTTTTTAAGACTTTCTGTATTTTTGTAAGAAGGTTGAATGTGGGAAGAAAGTTAGCAGACATCCTCTCAAGACCTGCGGTCTCATTTCAATGCAGAGATAGGAGCATCGGGGCTCTCGTCTGAAGTCACAACTTCTGGCTCACATGACGGGAGGGAGACGTGGCGAGATCTGCTTGCTAAAGCCAATCAAAAGACCTGAATTCTATTTGTTTTGTTTCAAGGGAAGACGACAAAGGGGGCCTCAAGGTCCTCTTCAAGATGGCTCTGAAGCCGGAGAGGAGAAAATATAAAAAAAAGAGGGGGGGGGGGGTAAGGAGGAGGGCCGAGGCTTTCAAGTGCCCGTCCTTGGTGGGACCTTTGCCGTGGTGCCAGGTACATAGCTTTTAGGGAGAGGGGGTGAGGACGAGGGGGCTGTTTTTGTCACGTTAGTGCGTGGTTGGGAGTTATTAATATTCTCAAAGACAGAATTTTCTCCCCCGGATTGAAATAATGGATCATACTTAAAAGGGGAAGAACTCATTTCAGGTTTTAATACGGTAAGCCTGTTGGAACCAATTATTGGAGGTGCTTTGCCATTGTCATCTTGCATTTCTCCTTGAGGAGATTAACTGGCAACGCTGAAAAGGCCGTGCAGTATCCGGGATTTCGCCCATTCCGAGAATCTGCCTGAAATGGAATATTTTCCTTGATTTGTGTGTGTTTGTGTGTGCGTGCTGTGCTGTGCGTCTGTGCATGTGTCAAGTTCCAACGTGCTCCACGTATTTTGGCTTCGTGTTCTACCTAATTATTGCAATTTGATCCTAAAGCAGGAGTGGCCTAATCCCTCTGCTGTACTGCAGAAATCCTGTTTCAGAAACTTTGGTAATAAATTTGGCCTGTTTTAATAGAGACTGGGAAAGTTGCGCGGTGACGGCAGAAGGACGGCCTCCCTCCGAAGCTCCTCCGCTTCCTCCTATGCAAATGCTTGTGTGGCGACAGTCAAAGGAAGTTCCACCAAGTTGGAAGAAGAGGAACATGAGTTAAGTTGCTCGCTTTGTTTCCTGACTGTCCTCTGACTGATGATCCGCCTGTGTTCACCCTCACAGACACACAAACTGGTTTGAGGAGCGATGCACTAAGCAAACACTGACAGAAGTCCACCGGGAGAAGACCTTCCTTGTCTCCCGGGAGGCCTCCTGGGAGCCCCCAGACCCCATGTTGAGAAGCAGCCACCCCTCATGCGTTATTCCCTGCGTTGTTATCTTTTGTTGTCTGCCACACAAGCTGCTGTATCCACTTTGTCGGGCTGAATCCTCCAGACTCTGGATCTCATATTACACATGGTACCTAGACCTCACTGCAGGACACACTCCTGCTTTTTTTTTCCGATTCCTTCACTCCCTCCTCCTCCCTGCTCTTCCCTACGAGCGCCAGGAGTGAGCATTGTTCTCGGATCATTACTCCTCAAAGAAATTTAAGCACGGCATGCCATTTAATTTTTTTTCCTCCGTCCCAAATGCAGTTCGTCATTAGAAATCCTAGCTGTCATGGTGATGCCATTTTTGGTGCGGAGTGTTTGTTGCCTCATTTCTTTTAATTTTATCTCCATTAGCTTAATTCTTTTTTAATATTTCCATCTAACGAACTTTACAGTCCATTTTGTCTCAGTGTCTTGCTAAGCGAGTTTTATGAAGCAGGCAGTTGGCTTTTTCCATTTGAGAGCGGGTGAGGAGGGGGGGGGGGGGGGGGGAGGGGTAATCGAGGAGGGCCCCGGTGCTTTTGTCAGCTTATTTTTGGCACCTTAGCTAGCAGTTCTGCTTCTTCGCCTTGATTATACAAGCAAACAACTGCATGAAGTTCATTAACAATAAAGCACAGGCTAATTAAGCCGAGCCCCACAGACAAACCAGCACTGTCAACCCACATGTGTTCAGAGCTGATTGAGCTGTTAAAGATTTACCTTCACCCGTTTCTTCGCCTCCTTCGGTCTCTCACAAGGGCCTTCGCTTATTTGCCTCTGAGGGCATTTAACCTCACAGAGAGTCAGCTGCTGCCATTAGGCTTGTAAACACTTTACTTCAATGTAAAGTAGCCTTACGAGGCCAAAGTGGTGTTTACTTCCTGCTTTCATTATGCTGCGCTTTAATATGCTGCAGGCGCCACTGGATGTCCCTGAGGACACACTGTCTATCTATCTATATATCTATCTATCTCCTCATAATGCTTTTAAACAGGCGCTGATCCTGTTACGCTACAAGCCATGACGTAGCATCATAAATTACATGTGAATCAGTCCTGTGTCTGCCCAGAGGTTGTCAGATACACCATTAGCAAAACTGCCCTCCAGCCCTTTGTTAATGTAATTTGCTTAATTGCTTTGTATCAGTATACGGATGAGACGTGTTCACTCGCCGAGGTCCGCGGAGAGCATCGCGGACATATTCATTTTAATACTTGTGTTTTCTTTGTTATTGCTCGGTGTCCGCGGCTGACGCCCGGCCGTGAGTGAAGAGGCCATTCTGGAGGGGTGACTCAAGGGACAGAGGGTTCAAGCGAAAGACATAATCAACATAAACAAGACGCTGGAGCCTGGAAGCACTCGCTCTGAGCACCTTACTCCATGCTTCTTGAAGGGGACTTGTCAAATCACAACAATGTGCAGACCTGGACTCTCACCTTAGTCTTCAAGCCCCGTGCATTTGTGGAAACCTCGAGGGTGCCTTTAGCTGCAGCCTCCTCCTTCATCTCCTCCTCTCCTCCACGTCCTTGGGTGGTGGCTCTGCCTCACCCCAGGGAGCGACAAGCCGCCATTCCCCACTGTGCTACTCTTGGGTGTTTAATTACAGGGGAGCCTGAGAAGCCTGCCTCCTCTCTCGTGAGTCGATAAATGAGAAGCGTGGGGCTCAGTGGTGGAGGTGGAGGCTTAAAGCGGGTGACCTTAAACTTAACCTGCGCTGTGTGAGCGAGTGGATGGAGCTGGAGCTCGTTCAGAGGCTCCGTTTGTTCCCGTCCAAGCTTTGTCATTTTTTGACCGGCCCTGTGTTTCAGTTGCGGTAGGTTTTAAGTGAAATGAGGCGTCTCCCCATACAGTACCTCCCCGAGTTCTGCTTTTGGCTGCCTCTGGGTCTTTCATGTTGACTCTGGGCTCAGCTGTTACAGTCCTGTGGTTGAAAGAGGCTACATATGTTTCAGGCTGCTGGAAAAATCACATCAGTGAAAAGACCATTGCCTGCACCTTCCCTGACCTTTGACCTGACAATGATCAGACTTATGCCAGTATTACACCTTGGCTGGTTGCTTTTCACTGTACATCAGGTTAAACATCTGGTCACGCAAGGACATTTGAATTTCTCCCCAGTAGAAATCAGCTTGTGGAACTACTGCTTACATTTTCCATGATATGAAGCTCATCACTTGCTGATGTCTGCAGGTCAGTGTCAACCTTTACTCTGCACAGATTGTTTCACACAATGAAAAATGTTCTTGAGGACTTGATAATGTGGCTGGTAGTAGTTTAGTCCAAATCACATTCCTGAAACATAAAACAGGAACCAAGTCTGACACCCATATGGCTTCATCTTGTTCACACTGCAGCAAAAGCCACAACTCAGGCACTTTAACTCTTACAAGAATAAAAATGCTGTAAAAAGCCAGTAATCGTTCATAAAGTAAAGCTGATTTTGACCTGAATATGTTTCATGAGTTCTGTTGGGTGCTTCAGTTGAGCTACATTACACATAATGTCCCCTATTAGTATCTTTCCTGGTAAAGCCTATCAATAATAAGTGCAATAATAAGGGGCTAAACGGTTAACAATAAGGACTGTAAATCTGACGCTAGAGACTCCCCTCGTTTCTGCGCGGCTCCATTAAAAAAGAGGAGCTGCCCGTGATCAAAAGCTGTGAAAGGAAACCTGAACAGAGACGCAGTCTGAGGACAAGTGCGACTTACGAGCCGTCAAAACTGTGATATGAATGTGCGCTGTAATTCGGAGAAAAAGAGATTAGAAGAAGATAATGGTGTCATATCTCAAAAGTTAACAGTGAGGCCCGCATGAACTGTGAATAATCTTATAATTACTGATCTAATGCCATTAGGCCTGACAGAAATAGAGAAAGCAACGCTTGGATGGGGCGCAGTTAATCAACTGTGTGCTCCTTGTTGGATCATCAGTACCCCCGCGCACGCTGAGGCCGCGAGTGATGATAGGTATAAGTTTAAATGACATCTTAAAGGAACATTACGCCACACTCATATTTAGTTAACTTCCCCTTCCAAATGGTTTAAAAACGTGACATTTTTTTAATGTGCCTTCATTTTGCCCCCTCAATTTGTGAGTTTTTTTTTTTCTTCATCCCTTTTCTTGCCTCAGGCGATTCTTCTTCAGGGGGAATCCAGCGCTACTGCAGTTCTCTCACCTTGTGCGCTCGTTTGATCCCGAACACGGAGGCAGCTGCTGATCTGACCGCGTTAAGCCTCTGTTCCAGGTTGTACTCGCGACGTGAGAACAAAACAAAAACACAGCGCTGGAGGCTTCCCCGTCTCTGATTCGCGTTGCTTCCCTTTCATTTCGCTTTGTGTGGGAGCGAACGCTGTGACAAAGTGCACACCCAGAGTTTGACAGTTGAAAGAAAAGATCCACCCTCAGATTGTCATCCACTATTTGATCTCATCAGTCTGTGATGTTCAATTTGATAGGAGAGTGTTGTGCTTGAGCCAGTGTTTCCGCAGTAATTGATGGAAGTAAAATGTTCATTGTCTGTATTTTTCCAATCACTGTGGGAAGAACATGTATAAAATAGAGCTATAAATAAAAAAAATGGCAACGTTGATAAGTGTCGTTCAGCCTCAACAATTGCAAAACTGTCCCAGAAAACAAAATCGGGTCCAAGTGTCAAGGCAGGCAGACGCTTTAATGAATCTGGTATAATTAGTGTTCTCCCCTCGCCCCCTAGAGTTACAGGTTTGTGTGCTCCAACAAAGTTTCTTCTAAGCATTGACAGAAAACATGGCTTCTCTTCTTGTAAGTTTTATAAAGAAAAAGGAACAAGATGGAGGGAAAAGATAATAATACAGTGCAGCAGATGGCTGGAGGATGCAGACATTATGGTGCATCTGTTCTCCAGCAAAGTTATCAAAGCAGCCTTTGACAGTTTTAGCTATAACATTTCAAATACCTCGATGATAATAAAAGAAGTTTGTTTCTGTTACGTATGTTATGTGGAAATCGACTCACTTCAAGGCCAACAATCAAAAGTTTGGACGTGTTAAAACTCTAGTGGTTCATGTTACAACAAAACACAGCGTGTGATGCAGTGTGCAACTGCTGAACAACAGGATTTATTTACTTACTTTTTTATTGAAACATAAGTTAGGAGATAGAAAAAAGAAAAAATAGTAGAAGAAGAAAGAAGAAATAACAAACATCAATAGGTCATCAAAACAGCAGTTTATTTATAAATGATACAATTAGGGATCAAATTGTCTCACAAGACTACCTACGCACTGTCCACTGTCCAAACATCTCTTTTACTGAGTCGGAATTAAATTATTATTAATTCTACAGTTTTCCCAAAATGTGATAAGATTTAAAGTGTGAACAGAAATTCTGTTGTTAATTAAACTTCACCGAATATAGGATTTTGTCTTGTTGAGAATAGATGAAGCTTCAAAGAGAAACACAAACCATAAAAAGGCTTTAGTGGTTGAGTGCTGGACAATTAAAGCTGGACTGTTTTCTGTATAAATAGTGTAATGTATAGTCTAAGGATGCTTAAGTCTAAACAATATATAGAGTCGCACAAATTTCACAATCGTTATAATAATGTTCTTTTCTAGCTCAACTTGAACGTGATGCGGTCATTAGTGCATTAACTGTCTTGTGTCGCCCTCATTCCCTAACAGCTTTTAAACTGCTATTAAAAGAAGTGTACCTTTTGCGGCGGCTTGGCTTCTCATCTGACAGCAACAGTGTGTGGAGAAACTCCACGAATAAACAAACATGTCAGAATACTTTAAGGCTAATGGTGTCTCCCCAGATGAAGTTCCAAAATATTCAATTTTCATTTACAGGCGGTTACATTTTGGGAGCCCCGAGAGTAAGACTTTTGATTACACAACCTGCCATCTCTGTTGGACGTTGGTCTTCCAGGGAATAAACATGGACCATAATTAGGAAAACATGCAGATACCGCAGATGAGCGGTGATGATGGTGGGCCGACTGGACTGGTCTCAGGGCGGGGAATGGCGATAATGAAGGCGTATTAAATTTGGACTAAAAGTGGATTGATGGACCCCTGGCTCTCCTCGACTCCTTAGGAGGTTTCAGACTTTTCTTTTTGCCTTTTATCTTTGTTCTTTATGCCTTTAGATGTGGCCAGTGTGGGTCTGTATCTGTGGAGGCACTGCGCATCATATTGGATGCCTATAAAAATGACACCTGATTTTAATAATCCGGGTCACTGATCTAAAGCCAGAATTCAACACTGAGGTTTGTCGCGCTGCCTATTTGTTCTATAAACCGGCCTAAAATGCCTCTGATATTTGCTTCTGAATGCAAATTGTGCATATTGAGGCAAGACAGTAACAAAAAGACCTTTTAAAGCCAGATGACAGAGCTGAGTCTGCACAAAAATAACAGTTTCACTCACACTTTTTAGTTCCGTGGAAGTAGAGAGAAGCATTTAGCTTAAATTAACACATCTGTGCATGTTTAGTGTTCTTTACCAAAGCACAGAACCGCTTAACAGGTGCATCTCCTTCCCCATCGACATCTGTATTCATGTTTTGGACTCTTTGTTGCAATCAATTTTTCTATCAGCCAAATAATGAGAATTGTCTTGTTGCATCACAAAAAAGTTTGGTGACAGCTTCGCCTTTGATATTTTAGATTATTAGTGCGCTACAGTTGATGTACACAACTGATGTAAAGCACACTGAATTGCATTTCTTGCTTTGCTAGTTTATGAACAAGGTAGTTTGTGAATGATGTTTAAAGAACCCTTCCAGGCGGCTTTAAACCTGATGAGCGGCTGCCAAGAGTGCGACTAAACTAAATGTAATTAACGATACTTTGATCAAGCTAAAATAGACCAAGTTACTGTATAATATATACAATGACTACTTGTTTCATATATTACATGCAATATTAAAACAAGCGTGGACAAACTTTTTATTGCTAATATACATTTACTCAGTCACAGATAAAAACCTACTGTCAAATTCTGAACCGACTGCTGCACATTACTGTATGTAGTTGGTAAACATTTAGTTAGTCAATTGCTGCTTTCATGTACCAGGAACAATATGAGGTTCAGGGTTCTGCTTGAGGAAACATCAACATACATGAACAAGTCCTCCTGAAAACGAAACACAAAGCAAGATGCTTAAGACATGAAGCATGTCACACAAACCGAAGCACCTGGTGACGCCTGGACTGGCTTTAAATAAGTAATAACGGTTTTGATGCCACACACTTGAGTTTAAATTAGCAGATAACTGCTAGTTCTGGTTTACAGAGAGAATAGAACTGAACAAAAACCCAGTGTGTTATGAAACATGCCACTAATCACACTGGGGCTGACGTAACTTTCCCTCTCACACAAAGATGCCTTCTTCTAAAGACATACAGAAAAGTTGCAATGCGACAGCATGAGGCACAGAATCAGCTACAGTCACATGCTCACAAGTTCGCAGTTTGAATAGTGTCGCTGTAGTGTGTGTGTGTGTGTGTGTGTGTGTGTGTGTGTGTGTGTGTGTGTGTGTGTGTGTGTGTGTGTGTGTGTGTGTGTGTTTCATGCCGTTTAGAGTAGTTGTGAAACATGACATGACGACAGGCATTGATCCCGCGAGGGGCCGTCACGTCATGTAGAAAATACCATAACATGTGCATTACACTTAAGTGATTCTTCTTCCATCTGCTAAGTATGACAGCATTAGCATAGCCATTTAATTAGCGCTGTACTTAAAGCATTCCCCCCTTTTAATCACCTCATTGTATTTACTCAGGCCTCGGTAGCAGAAGGGCTTTCATTAAGGAAAAAAACACTAACTGATTTGGAGGAAGAGTGATGATAGTTATTTCTCAATTTTGATGGAGCAGCCTGCTTTTTTAAATCAGAAATTTATTAGGACTTTGAATTATTTTCTAAGAATAATAACTTCAATTTTGAATTTTATCAATCTGGTTTAATTATGTATTTTTCCTTTGATTATATCGCATTAACTCTCCAAACGCTGATAAAAAGGTATCATAAACTTCTTTTCAGCTTTATCAAAACCAAGCTGTGACATGTGATCACCCCACATTTCCCCGTGTTGTTGGGCTTTCTTTACAAAAACCAAATCACCACAGAGGGGAGGGCGGTGAGATTGAAAAATTGGGAGCCTCCTTGAATGGCTTGCATTTACATTAATGAACTTGATTTGAATGGAGGTTCATATCAAGCCTCATAGATTCTGTGCTGTGATTTTATTAATTGCAACAGAGCCGTCATTGTTTGTCGTTTTGACGCCAATTCAATTAAAATCCCATTTAGAGGGTAATAGATTAGGCTGTGTAAACTTTATGTGGAAGACGCCTCATGACTAATGTGACGCTATGAAAAGTCTGCAGCAAAACTGCTGTGTGTTTTCATGCACGTGCACTCATTTACACTACATGTACATCATTCAGTTCTGTAGGTGTTTGTGTGTGTGTGTGTGTGTGTGTGTGTGTGTGTGTGTGTGTGTGTGTGTGTGTGTGTGTGTGTGCGTGTGAGAGAGAGAGAGAGAGAGAGAGTGAGTGTTATCACCTCCTCTTTGTTAAGTGAGTAGATTCAGTGCCAGCATCTGTGCTGCTCTGCTCACTTTGATTCATAATTGGTCGTCTTTTGAAGGAATTAGCAGCTTGTAATTCTATACTTTAATTTGAAAATGCACAGCAAAGATATGTAGAACTTAATTAGATTTTACATGGCAGCATTTAACTGTAGCGTTAGCGTGCATTAACACAGTTATATTAACCTCACATTTCACATTCGCAATTCATTTGGAATTTATTGTAGATAGAATTGTTGCAGGGTCTATGGAGCCAAATCAGGGCCATAAAATAAAAAAATAGATGATTTGACATAATTAATAAACAATTTATTAAAAAGTGTTAGAATAGCTTTTTAATTTATTATTCACCGTTGTCTTGAAAGTCAAATCATTTTTTTTCCACTTCCACAACTTCCACATTTGTTGCACTTACAAATCTTTTTCTTTTTTCCGTTTTACACAATGTTTTGACTAATTTGGTTTCCACAGCTTGCTGTATGAAGACAACTGATTCTAATACTGTAGGTTCTTTCATCATTCATCCATTAATTTCAGCTTTTGGTTTAAGATCTTTCCTTTTTTCCATGAGCACATTTACCTTTTATCTTTTACCAGTATCAAGTCCTTGGTCCTTGTGAGGATGTAGGAGAGTGGAAATTCATAATAGTAATAATTTCATAGAATGTCTGAAGAGTTAAAACAAAACAGTAGCGGGCAACCATAACCTTTATTCTGACTGATGAAGCCACTATGACACTACCTGCATTTTCCTTTCTGTCTTTCTTTTGCATTTCACAATCTGGAGCTTTTCCACCTCCGCAAATGCAACTTGCTGTATTTACACCCTGTCTGAGGCACCTGTGCAGCAACTCCTGCCAATACAAATTCACCGTGTTTTTCTCATCTGCTACATGTCTCCTAATTCACCCGCAGGAGTGAAGCGAAGTGCACACAGACACTCTTAGGGAGTGTTTTGCATTAAAAAATCCTTTTGAGCCGTTGTAAGTTTGAGAAGAGGAGAGAGAAAAAAAATCCGTCTTTAATAATGCAGTGAGACGGCACAGAGCAATATACATTTTTAATTACTAAAGTGACTAATATCTAGGTTTGGCTTAGAGGTTTTTGTTTAATGAAATATGCATTTGTATTTTGTTCATTACAGCTGAGCTGGATACACACACCTGAGAGAGACCGAAGGCTTTTAGCGCCGAGGAGGAAGTTTCTGTAACATTATATGTTCAGGTACTACACACTAATATGTAAATGTAAGGTTCATGAAGGGGGAAGCCAGCCATGCATAGCTAAAGAACTGCCATGTTTTGGGAACCAGCCCTAAGACCTGCCTTGCTCAGAGTGAACTCCATATTTTATGTTGTTCTGTTTCTAGACCAAATTAAGCACATCTTGAAGTGCAAATATTCACCTTTACTCTCGTCCACAGTTTCACAGCTTGTAGAATGGCAATACATTTGGTGTAAAGTATAGATATTTCACAGATCCATTAAAACAAGAGAGAAGTATGATGGTGCTAATTCCATATTAGATACGACGACGCAAACCAAATAGAAAGTTTCTTTACCCTTTAATTAACCAAATAGTCTTTGTGACATTTGCTAAAGCTCATTTTTATTCAACGGAGCAGAGAACGGCACCATGAACAACAAAAAATTGCAGAAAAACAACATATGGCAGTGGGAAAAAGCAGAGTGTGTCCAACATGAGTAAATGTGGTTTTAAAAGTAAAAGATCTTCTAGGTAGAACGAGAAAATGACAGAACGACGCCAGAAATTAGAAATCGACTAAAGAAACGCATGCGAGGAGAATTTAGGATGTTAGTCCTCAACAGGCTCCAAACCAAACAAATGTGAGCTGTTTTATGGACTTTCTTTCAGAGTTCTTTTGCACAACAGGGGGCGAAAAAACGAATTTTACTGTGTTGAAACTCTTTTTTGCACAGTTTCCCATTTGTCTGTGCATTAATTGGAGAGCCTTCCCTTTTTAGATGGAGTGCATTATTTATGACACAGACTCAAACATGCAGTCTGAAGGCGCGCGCGCGCACACACACACACACACACACACACACACTGTAGTTCCCTACCAAGCACACCAGGGCTCTCCTGACACCAACCTTGTCTCCTGAGTGAGCTGACAAGTGCCGATCCAGCCTTACCTTAGCATCCCCCCATAAATTAAAGTTAAATGAACGCCAGCAAAAAAGTAGCTGTGGCCTTTAAGTGGAGAAGTAAGTCATTAATCAATCATGTGTCTCGTCACTTCGCCCACACCCACGTTTTTAAAAACCAATGTCCAAGGGAGAGCCGACTCACATCCCACATCTTGTGTTTCCCAGTGCTGTTGCACAGATCTGCGTCTGGCCCAGGAGGGAGAGTCAACCTACCTAATGTGAGCGACTTTGTTTGATGACTTATTCCATTTCACACAGGCCTAATTTTGATGTGCTATGCCGTTTCAGTGCACTTAGCTCCCCCTTTCTTATTGCGCCGCACATAAACTCGCTTGCATTACCGCGAGCGACTTTCCGAACAGACGAAGAAAAACCTTCCTGGCTGAGAGTCTGCTGAACGTGTCTGCGCTCCAACCAGAATGGTGACAGGCAGGCTTTTCCCCCCACATGGGTCGGATCTGTACCAGTGGGGGGAAAGTGTTTACCACGAATTTTCAAAAGTTCAATTGATGCAATATGATGTCAATTAAAGGTGACAAAAACTTTAACACTTCCATATGCAGCCGCAGAGCTTCAAACCACAGAGTCTAACTTTGGGAGTGGAACTATTAAGCCATTGCCAAAAAATGTGCCAAGTGTCCATATGTTTCAGAAGGTGCACTTTTTTATTACTCTTAGTGAGATTTGTCCTCAGCAACCCCAGACTTTCTTAGTTTGCTAGAAACAAAGAACAGAAATATATCTCTCCCTCGCTTTTCTACAATCATTGTTTTAATTGTCTGATTTTGTTTATGATTTGAAGGAGGCCCATGCTTTCTTTTTTTCTTCTGGCCTCTGCTGTAGTTTCTGCTTTCGCTTGGCTCCTATTCTCAGATTTTGCTTGCGTGTAAAACCTCCCGTCTGTTTCGTTATCTCCTCATCCCATCCACTCCAAGGAACGTTTGCAGAGTTTTCATCCAAAAACACGAGCGCCACCGTTGTTTTTTGCCATCCTGTGAAAACCTCCTAACTCCAGTTTTTTTTTTTTTTATGTAGTACAGTAGCTGCAGCGTAAAGACAACATGCTGCTCTTCAGGGATGAGAAGAATCCACAACTGCCTGGCTCATGCAAACCTTTCAAAGCCAGTTTAGGTAAATACAAACCACCATGCACTGTTGTCAAGCTAAATAAGACCAACTCTTGGTTTCTGAAACGCTGACATGGAGATACACGGTTTTTAATAAACACAAGAATTGGAAATGAAAGCAACGCAAATCCAAGTTGCCGAGTGGTGATGAAGTGACAGCTTGCGCTCGCAGAACAGAATAAATAGAGATCTAGAACGACTACCTGTGCCTGAGTGACTAACTTCAAGAAAGTTCAGATCCGTGCGGTACAATACAGGCCTCTCCCAGCAGTTTATGGTGCGGTGCATAGACCAGAAATAGTAAGTGAGGCCAAAGCACACATTTCATCACAGCTTCAAACAGGCCATGTACACAGGGAGCAAACAGGCACTTACAGAGCATGAGGTTTGAGTTATCAATCAGAGGAACTGGGCACAGGTGTCCACCATCTACACAGGGCTGTTGTGTTTCAGTTGTGCAACTAAAAAAACAAAGCCCACATTTACACAGGCCTATTTGCCTTCATTTTACATGTTTAAGCTATGAATTTATGGTGATACTAAATGAAAACACAACAAACCAAACAATCCCAGTGCTTCCGCAGTTCTGGACCCAGCACGTGCAGCCAGTGACAGTATGAGCGGACGAAATGTTCGGATCTGTGTCGGAGTCGATCCAACAATGACAACAAAGGCGTGTCAAAAGGAATATTTACTTTCTTGCAGTGATGGAAAGTAATTCGACCAATCAGACTTGCTTATTGTGTGCTGCTGATGCTGGTGCCATTACAGTTAAAGGACCACAGCTTCATAAGAATGCACTTACTCAGCAGAAAAGACAACACACATTAGAGGAACTACTGTAATATGATATTTACTATATATTGTGTAATAGTACAATCACAATCTTAACTCTAACTGTATTTGAATTCATTTACAGATGTACACATTTATAAACTAAAACTTAAAATTGCTCCCAATAGAGATTGTATCTCTTTAACAATTCTTTTTTTCCATTCACAACTTCGCTGTCACACTACATCATTGACAACATGCTCAAAACATGATGGCTTTGACCTTTAACCTTGTCTCCTTGTAATCATGACATTTGTGGAATTTCAGCTTCTTTTTCTACCGTGCACATTTGATCTTTTTTTAGATAAAAGCAAGTGTAGCTGTACGAGAGAATGGAAAAAAAACACAGCAGTCTATATTGAGATGATTCATGCTTGTTGATCTGGCAGTGCTTTGTACGGCTCGTCCAACAGGAAATAGCTCAGAGAGGAACCAAACCAAAGAGGATGAATTAGGCATTTCCTCTGGGCCGCCGTTAACCCTCGCTCTTCTGCTGGAGGGCTGTGTCATAATACAAATATATGCAGCTGATACATTGACAGTACAGCTGCTCAACAGGAGTTGAATCTTTTATCGTGGCGTGTCCTGGGTTTACCGCCATACGAAGCCCTCGCTCTTGTGGAATTGGCCGTTTTTGCAGGATAGGATGCTCATTCCAGCTTTACTGGTCCAGATGTTGTGCTTTATTTGCCAGCGTTAATGGTGTTCTTTAGTTAGCACATGAAAAGGTGTCCAGATTTTAAAAAATAAAACAGGTTAAAACATCTAATTGCTTACTGTAGTTGTTTGTACAGTAGTACAGTAGTTAGTACAGCAGCAGAACTACACTTAGACCTAGAAGTTCCTGTGATACATTAATAGGATTCTAAATAGAGACAGTCAGATTCTGTAACATCAGTTGTTTTGTTGCTTTTTCCTTTTTCCTGCATTTTCACAGAAACACCAATAATCACCATTTTTTTCCAATATATAACTTGTCATGTGCTTGCATGACTTAACATCCTAGCACTGCAGGACACACACCTGTGCAGAACTGAACAGTATACTGTAAGTGTTATGTTTTGGGAGAATATTTAGGGTTTAAAATTTATTATTATTTTTTTTTATTTAATATTTTTTTACTTCACAAATTGTGTGCTCTAGGAATGTACAGTAACAAGTCTACTGGAGTGTAAACAGAAAAATAAAGTTATAGAATAGAGTTTCAGTTACTGTATATGACTATGTATGCTAATATCTACAGTATTTACTATATTGTACTGCTAATCTTCTCTTTTCCTCTTAAAAACCTTAAAATACAATTCTGCTATCTGCTAATCAAGAGCTACATATGTATGTATAGTAACCGGACATTTTGCAATTTCATCAACTTTAATATTATCACAAACAACAATTAGTGTATGGAGGTTTGCTAACTACTTAACTTTACATAAACTTAGACATCATGTGATCAGGAGATGGAAGAACAAAAGGGCGAGAGGAACAAAAACAAGGAGCCGAGAAAAGTCAGGCAAGCTGGTTGGGCCACGGTCTGAAAAGGTGCATCGTTATACAGTGCATGATATTTAATTAACCAATCATATTGCTGCAGGAATTAAACTTAATGTATCAAGATACTTTACAGCCACTGGTTGAAATGATGTCTTAATTTATAACTATGTTTTCTTTGATGGTCCAGGCCCATAAGAACATTCCTACTAAATATCTTTGCCTCAAAAAAGCTCAAAAAACTTATTCTTGTTTAGTTTACTGTGATCATTACTGGTATATTTGCATACAATAATCGTTGGTTTCGTATGTAGTGCAACTTTGGCAATTTCAGCCAATCAAATAAGACTTAGATTAAAAGACTAATCTGTACGTAATTAATTATATGTTTGCTGCTCATAGCATCAAACATTGTCTATTCGTTTTCTGAGGGAGGAAGAAGAAGGAGCAGGAGGTGGTGGAGGAGGAAGAGGAGGAGGTGCAGTCCCTCCTGGCAGCTGAGGCCCGTGTAGATCTATGACAGATGGGGCCAAGTCACAAAACTCACAGCCTCGGGCGAAATTCATCCCCCAGAACTTTCCACAGGGTGCCCAGATTTACCTGATCAGAGAGAAGCGTGTGGGAGAGGGGTGTGTGCGTGCGTGTTTGTGTGTCGGGCTCTAAAAATGTGCAGAGGAAGCCTGGCCGCCGCTCATGGCCGACACAGAACCCATCTGCCTCAAACCTGTGGCGCCCTCAGATTCTCCCCAACACACACGCGCGCGCGCGCACACACACACACACACACACACACACACACACACACACACACACACACACACACACACACACACACACCATCAGTACCAAACATCCATTGTTCTCCTTTCCACCCCCTGTAAATGAAACACAGATAGTCACAGACCTACACATGTCGCCAGCTTCACATACCTTTAAATGCACCGGTTACTTTGAAACGCACACGCAAACAGCGACTATAAAGTGTGGAGCTTATGTGTCCCATATGTGATGCCACATTAAATTTCCGGTGATTTTTTGTCTCCCTGTTCTTCTTCCATCTCCATTTGAGTTTATGACAGTGAGCTGCTGAGATCTGTGCTTCTCTTCTTCCTCCTGTAGTCGTGCAGAGTGGCCACGAGGCTTTAAAGCAGAGGCTTGTTAGCTAAAGGCAACGCTCACAGTGTTTTATTAAAGGATGAAAGCTTTACAGTTGCCAGAAGACCACCAACGTGGTGGCAGATCTGGAGTTTGGGGCTGCAAGGAGTTTTTTAGGAGTGTAATAAAGCAAAACTACCAGTTTTAATCCATAATAATCCATAAAGGGGAAAATTAGGGCAGATCAAAACACAGTGGGCCCTGGACCCAACGCTTCATGACTGGGGTTGCGTTGAGTTGCGCTGATTAAGCCGCCGTCATGGCTGTGACAGATGAGTCGCGAGCTGCAGGGCCTCTAATTGGGGAACAAAGGTGTGTTGTTGTAGCTGCAGCTGGTGCGTTAGGTGGTGACGGCGTATGTCTCCCTGCGCACGTGTGTGTTTGTCTGCGGGGAAGGTGTCCAATTTTTTCCCGAGCCGATCACCTTTTTAGCTCCTGCTTCGCTCGGTAATTAACACCTGCCTGCTCAGCATCGCGGAGTGACGGTGCGGTGCCAAAAAGCCTCCAGCGTGTGTGTGTGTGTGCGTACGACAGCGAGAGCGCCTGCCGAAAAAAAGAGAGGCAGTCGTATCATTAGTTGATCTGGTTTCTAACATACGGTATTATATGTAAAATGTGTGGACAGAAAGTCAAAAACTGAGACGGCAGCGTCCTTCTCAACCTCAATATTTATTCAACCCTCTGTCTGCTACAGGGATCCCTTCTTGGTGACACACATGTATAGTGTATGTGTAAGGCCGGGGAAACAGAGAGACTTCCTCCTTGAAGCACAGACTGAACCAATCACAGTATGTCTGATTGATGAATAAAAATAAACTTCCTCAACTGTAGATGTTATTGTTTCAAACACTTTTGAAACTCGTATTTATTCTGTGCTTTTGTGTTGTTTTTCATGAGTCCACTCTGTGTATTAATAGCCTGCACTGAGGTTATGTGGGGCCCTGAGTGACTAGAAACTGTCCTCCTGAGGGTGGGGCCATAATGGAGCCAGGAGCTCATCTTCCCACACCCACCTAATGCATGCTGGGAAATGGTATCAAGGGGCTGCTATGAACAGGGAAGGGTGTTGTTCTTTGACTGTTGTAATGTAATATCAATTTAGTGTTAAACCACAACAATTTGCATCTTGACGTTTTTTCACCTTAGAGAACAGAAAAAAAACTAGAACTACATAGAAAACCCAAGAAATCCTAAATGACTAAAAATGTCTTCAACTGAAGGAACCTCCATCAAGATCAAGGTGGTCAAGAAACAACAGCATCCGGCAACAAACAAGCTTCACTTATTTGTATTATTTTATTTACAAGTTTATTTCCTCTTATTTTCACCTGGAGTGATCTGCATGATATTGCGTAAAAGAAGCTCCACAGATACAGTTTGTAGGACAATCACCTTATTATTCAAATAAAAGGAGTATTTGTTAAATGGAAATGAGGTAAAAGTGAAAAACACGTCATAACGTGATTGACGCAGGCTCGATGTGATAGCTGCACCTGTCGAGATCTGAAAAGCCTTCAGACACGTCTATTGTTGCTCCCACACTCCCACTTGACGCACACACAATCCGCTCATTATTCTCCTGTGACGACGCGTCCGCTCCGTCGCTCTGTTACCTGTTGTCCTGTAAAAACAGAATAATGTCGGCTGCCTTTCACTGCACTGGCATTTGCTGTCAGTCTCTTTAAATGATGGAATCCATTTTGATTAAAGCCGAGAGAGGAGGTCCCGAGATGTTGTTCCCTTCCCCGGTCATTTACGCGCCGGGTTCCTTCAAAGTGAGCTGGTTGAGTTGTTCGCTCCTAATGATCTGCCTTCGCCGGGTGAAGAAGTCGCGTGTCGGGTCGGCCTCAGCTCCTAATCGCACCCGCGTTACCGCCGCCTTCCGAGGGGGATTCAGTTCATTTCTTTTGGCCAGCAGCCGCTGAACAGGCTCATAAGCAAATTGTGTGGGGGAGAAAAAAGCCTTGCAAATCTGACTTTCAGGAGTTTGGAAACTGGCCAGCTTCATCAGAAATGAACAAAAAAAGTGAAAAGCTCAGATAGTTTCATATGGAAAAAAACAAATTCTGGTGAACTGCACACTTGCGTGAAGGCCTGTGCAAATATTGAAAGTATTTGGGAGCCAAATATCCCTCACAGACATACTGCATGTGGTTAATGTGGGGGTTGGCATCGCCTCCCCATCCCGAGCTCCTCCTATCACATGTGAACAAGCGCCGGGGCTCCCGATGTTGGCGATTTGATGACTGAAGCCACCCATAAAGTCAGAGAGAGAGAAAACAGAAGTAACTGGAATCAGCGGCGACAAGACGAACAGGTGGGAAACAAGCGGAGAGAAAACAGAAAGGGGAGAAAATGCTTCAGCAGAAACGTGATGGAGCGAGACAGAGAGAGAGAGAGAGAGAGAGAGACAGAGTACAGTGCTGCATGTTAGCGGTCACGCTCTGCTGTCACCTTCTTTCTGACCGGAATCCATCCTCCCCTGGCGACTCTCTCCCATCTGTTCCTCCACTGAGTAAAACTCTGCACCCGTCGTTTGGGACGTTTGGAGGATATGCTGCCTCTTTGCTTGACAGCCTGTCCTGCCTCAACACGCGCCTAATACTTCAACAGATTCGTTATTTTTCACCTAGGTATCATATCATAGGTAGCAGAACAGGTGGAGGACTTGTTAGCGCGGGCCGGTTGCCATGTTTGCTAGCATCATGCCTGTACGGACGCCAGAGTCAGGCTGCCGCGGCAGCCAAGCACCCAGTGGTTCCACAGAGCAGCTTTCACTGAGTCAGTGTTTTTGGTGTTTGATTGGTTAAAAACAAACTCATCTGGCTTCATCGTCATTAGACAATTCTGGACTGACTCCTGCGTGTAGGAGCCTGATCCAACATGGCTACACACCTGTTGAGGGAGCAAGGTCAAAATAGACACAAATGAGCAGGTTTAAGGTGGAGGAGCTTGAATGACCTGCACCAAGTCCTGACCTCAGAGCAGAGGCCTCCTCGCACCGCTACACTAGCTAAAGCTAGCTTTATGTACAGCTACACTAGCTAAAGCTAGCTTTATGTACAGCTACACTAGCTAAAGCTAGCTTTATGTACAGCTACACTAGCTAAAGCTAGCTAAAGCTAGTGTAGCTGTACATACTGTAAAGCTAATCTTAGCCGTAAGCTAGCTCTGTTTTTCTGCTCCTCTGGCTCTGGTTGCTTCGTATTTTTAATCCTACATTTACTGTAACAAACAAAAAAAATTGTTTAATGAGAAGGAGATCCTCTCTTTTTCCTGCTTGAAAGAGAGAAATGACTTTAAGTATCACTGGAGGGCCATAAAGTCGTGCTTGTGTGTTTTTTCTATCTGCTAAAGACATCTTACTGAAGGAGTGCCTTTGTATTAACTTTTTAAAATTCCAATTACAAAGGGGGTTTAAGATCTCTCAGCGGAGTTTGACTTAGAGTCTGTGTTTGATCTCCCATCCTCCACTGGGACCTCCTCATCTTCCTCTTCTTCACCTTCTCCCTCCTCATAATATTCTCCCATCAATCTCCCCTCCTTCCTCTGCCTCCCCCATCCGTTCTCTCTCCCTTCCTTTCATTTCTCCTTGTCGTCTATCCTTTTCCTCCTCTTCACCTTTTATGGTCGTCTGTTTTTCCATCCTTCCCCTGTTATTTCCCCTCTGTCCAATCTGTTCTTTGTTTCGTTCTCAATCTTCCTCTACCTGCTTCTTT
>NC_040882.2:2577880-2590380 GCF_900634795.4 Betta splendens
AATAACTGTAATCACTATATTATGAAAATTCAAAATGATCTGTTTCTAAAAAATATGCTAGAAAAGGTCACATTCACACATTTGATGCAGATTTTTTGCTGATGCCTGAAATCTGTCCCACAACTGGAAACCAATATGTACAGTAAGCCTATACTCTAGACTACAGGGCCCGTTTGTCAATCAGCGGTTGCATGATTTTCCTGCTGTATTAGCCTTCACAGTGACACTGTGCTGGTTTGCGTCCATCGTTCTTCCTTTCCTCTGAGCCCAGCGAAGCTGAGCATGAAAGTGACTTCCTCCATGATCTCCGCAGCCCGGAGCGCTGGTTCAATCCCTCCACGGCCGTGATGGGTCACGACACGCTTCCTCCTGGAAACCCATGAGCTGGT
Source organism: Betta splendens (assembly GCF_900634795.4). Lineage (NCBI taxonomy): Eukaryota > Metazoa > Chordata > Actinopteri > Anabantiformes > Osphronemidae > Betta > Betta splendens. Next base: position 2,578,270 of record NC_040882.2, read on the forward strand.
GAGAATACATACAGTTCCACCAGCGCTAGCCTCAAAATACATTTGTTCACACACACATTCACAAACCACCCACACACACTCAAACACTCCTTCAGTGTTAATTTGCTACTTTGTACCATGTTACTGTGTTCAGATGACTCTTTTAGTAAATAGTACTCGTGTTTTGCCAGTTCATTTAATTTTTCATTATTATTATTGGCAGCTTACTCAACCTTATTTTTTTTCTAATCATTTGGCTACTACATATTTTAATTTCATTATGATGTGACTTATACTGTATACTGCCATATTCGCATGCTAGTATATAAACTACTTCAGTATTAAAAGTTACTCTATAGTCAAATTGATGAAGAAAAAACGTTTACTGTGAATACATTAACACAGTAACATTTCTCACCTCCACCTCTCAGCTCCTTCGCTGCGTAGTAGGTAGTTGACTCAGCGTTTACCTAGTAAAGTGCCCCTCTGTAGAACCTCTAGAACCAGAAGTAGACCAGCACTCTAAGAACCAAGCGTTCTGTTCGGAAGATGTTGTGGATCTTGATTAATTCACAGAGCTACAGTATGTGAGTGAGGAGAGGGATTTTCTATTCTGTTCTAGAGCCAATGAAGAGAAGCAAACATGGGAGAAATATGATCTCTGGTTTAACTTCCAGCCACTCTCAATTAACAGTGTGCTTTTAGACTAAATGTCTGTTTCACTGCGGCAAACTGGGATTGTCTCACTGCGTCTCATGCTGCTGTGTACCAATATATGATCTGGGACTTGTGTGACACCTCTGACACAGGCCTGCAACTGGACAAAAGCTGAAATGACCTAAATCCTCAGTGAATTAATATGAAAACCATCTGATAAGTGTCTACTGACACTCTCTGCTGCTGCCTCGGTGCTGACACACAGACGTTGGATGAACTTGTTTCTACACCGACGTAAAGTACCTCACACAGGTACTGACGATGCAGCGGCGTGAACATGGCTACAGAAAAGGAAGTGGACGAGAAGAAGAAGCTGAAGAAAAGATGTCTTAAGTTACTCAAACTGTCAAATTTTCTTTCTTTATGATTTTGTGAAAAAGCTAAATCAGATAATTTTCACTGAAAATATTGTAAGTTCTGTTTAGCTCAAAGCAAACCTTAATGCTTTTCTATATCTTTCTCACAGATACTGTATCACTTCCTGTATGTGTCATATGATATACTGATAGTTGTAAAGCTACATGTAATACAGGATATAACCTTTGAGTTTGGGTTCAGTAGTTTTTCTAGAATAGCAGTTGTTTACATTCCACACATGTCATAGATGACAAAACGAGGCAATGAGGAAAAATGCAAACAAATGAAACCCAACAAATAAATCTGTATTTTTGTGTTCATAAGGTTGTGGTGCCTCCTGAATAACTACTCATATTTTACATTTCCTGAGGGTTTGTGTGCCTCTCGTGGAGAAAATGGGCAGAATGTGGTCAGACGTGTGGATTTGGAGAATGTGACCTCATCTGAGAAGGAGCCTGAGTCAGTGCTGATAATAAATTAATACCTACTGTACTGCGCATACTATTTATAATATGTAGCTCCTAATACTATACTATACACTCACATCTTGGCTGTAGTTGTAAGTCTGGTTCGATTCTGAGTGTAGCTGTAAAACTAGCGAACTGTCTAAAATGAGTTTCCATCACTGAATATGAGACCGTGTTATTTTGTGTTGAATGTTATGCTGTGGAGCCTTTTGCTCTATCCACAGTAAAACTATGTTGTATGATGCAAGGGGCTGTTTTTCAGCTCTTTACCATTTCTTGACTTTTTCGATGGTGTGTCTGATGAGGCTCATTCATTAGTAACAGGTCGTATCTGACACCACCCATGTAGGTTTAACCTCACCAATGGGATTGTTCTCACAACTGGCCTCAGAGTGGCTCTGCCTGCATAAAAAAAACTGTGTACCGTACAGCACAAGCACAACTTCCCTGTGCGGCGCGGCCACAATGGATTTATTAAAACCCACTCCAAAACGCACTCGCGCTCCGTCCGGCGGAAAACGAGCGCGGCGTTCGTACCTCTTGGCTGCGGTCGCGAGGCGGCTGAGGAGACGAGCACCCCGTGTACTTTCAACGTGTGAAATGCAATGAAGAGAGGCAGCAGGGACCACCAGGTGCTGCTTCTCCACCTCGAGCCGGGCCGAGCAGCGCTTCTCCTCTCCAACAACCCAAAGGGCTGAGATGCCACTCGCAGCAGCTGAGCCAAAAGACATTTCAAGTGTGCACTTCAAAGGGGCCTTGGATTATGTTCACGCACAGACTATCCTGAGGGGATCCTTTGAAGGGAAACTTACTGCAGAGCCACTGGTGGCCACTCAGTGCATGTGTGTTTGTTTGTTAAACCCATTTTTCTCACTGCCTTTGCCACTGTGTTGTGGCATTGGGAGGGGTTTCCTCTCTCAAAAGTTGAACTGTAAACAAAATTGAAAGAGTTTCTCTGCAGAAGTATTGAGTCCTCTTTGGGGAATTCAGACTACAAGTTCCAAAACGCTTAAACAAGGAAAACCAGCCAACCACTTTAGCAGCGTTCTGTTGGTGCTGCATGTAAAGTTGTAGCCCGTCCAACTCCAGGACGCTGTTGTTCCCTATTTGTAAACCAAAACCATTCCGTGCAGGATCCCAGTGACCCGTCGGACCCTCGCCTTCAGTTTGTGTCACTTTAGCATCGCAAAGGTGGCGGCTGATTAGCAGCTAGCAAATTGCACGGCGTCGAGGGGCGGCACCGGAACATCTGTAGGACACCTGCACCCGCGGATGCCAGAATATGAAACGCTGCAGAAAAACAGACAAGGGAGAGCAACGAGGAAACCAAAACAACAGCAACTCAGGCAGGCGATTATCATAATTAAAGCCGCATCAATTAAAGGGGTCAGTCACTGCGCGGCTGCCACCTTTCTCTGCAGATGGTGGAATTTGTTTAGGGCTGCCTCCTCCTTCCTGAACCATGGAGGGATAGAGACCAGATGTACTGAGAGCCGACCCAACGTTACCAGGGAAACATTTAAAGCATTAGGGGCATTTGACACTACATTGTGCCACATAAAATAAAAAAGCAGAATCCCGTTTGGATAGATTTCCAAGAGGACAGTTTTACACCCGCGATGCCCCGATGTCGCGGATTTTAATTCTTGCACCACCTGCTTCTTCCAGCAGGTGTTGCCTGTGTTAGGTCATAATGGCCTGTAGGTGGCGATCAACAACTCTCACCATGTCCTTCCCAGACAACACCATTAAACTTAGTTGTGAACTGAATAGGATTTTTAGATACAGTGGGTTTTCAGATATAAAAAATAAACTGGCAATTTCCACATTCAGACGTGACGTCGGGACCTCCTTCTGGTCTGGTGAGTGTAAGCTCATCGCCACCTACAGGTCATCATGATGTAACACATGCTAAATGAGGAGCAAGGTGGTAGAGTTTGACATTAGTAAGACTTGTTGGTGCCCGTGCTAATTTTGTGACCTTTATTCATGCAAATATTCAGTGAGTGGTTATAAATTATATGTGTTTTAAAAGAATATCAAACAATCTAAGATCAAATTTGACTAAGTTAAAATAGTTAACGTATTACTTTTCTGCAATGTACTGGCTTCTTTTATTAGAGAGGTGTGACACTGGTTTCTCTCTGTAGGTCATGTGACTAAAGATTTCATTTCTGCTTTCCAAATATCAGCTATGAGTCACGTTGCACCAGTGATCCCATCCAGCAAACATTTACTCTCAGCTTTGCTCGCGAGTCTCAGAACAAAGCCGAAGAAATATTTCCCGCCCGCACCGGGTTTGAAGCCATCGCTGACCTGAGCGGGGGCGCGTGGGCGGGTTCGGCGGCCGTCGGGCCCTGGCAGGGTGCCGGCTTCCGCCCAAGATGAGGACTGACACCGAGGTTCAGGGGTTAATTTGTGTAACAGGCGAATTTGCATACAAATGAAAAATGACAGAATTTTTCTGTTCTCCGCAACTTTCAATGTCATCCGCATCATGCTGGCCCTATCTGCAGCCCCCACCCCCTCCCCCTGCCGACTGTTTGAAGAATATTCATTACTTGTGAAGCTGGGGCACCTTGTTTGCTATTAATCTCCACCTCAGGTCAATGACTTAATTTGCTCAACTTTATCAGTGGTGCCATTCACTTCTACTTTCTTCCTCCGCCCGTCCGTTGCCTTTGTAGCTCTTTCTAAAGTGCTCTCATTGCTTCTCTTCATAGAGACCAGCTAAGCTTTTTAAAGCACAACAAAGGCACAGTAACTCTGGTCTCTGAAAGAGTTTTGAAGACATAAATGAATTACTTGAGAGGGAAATATATGCTGGCCCTCTAGATTGCTCCTTCTTCTCTTCTGCCGCAACACCCAACAACTTCCGGAGAGATTTCTTGTGTTTTTTTTTTCTCCTCCTCCTTAGTCTTGATTGGATTGATTGTTTTCTCTAATCCAGGGGAAATTACTTGTAGAGCGGGGGTCACATAATCGTGGTAAAAAAGTGAAGAAAGGAGTGAAGTGACAAAAGCTTTCCAACAGTAACAGCTTCGCTGGCTACTGTAGTGGTTATATGTGTAAAGTACTCTGGTCAGGTCACTGGGAAGATTTAAATCAGCACATGAGTTCAGCTACTGACCTAAACTCCTGGCGTGCTGTCCCTGAACACAGTGCACTATCTGCTGGTGTGAGCAATAGCATGTAATGTCAAGGTGTTTATAATGTACAGTAGCAGCCAACAGCTGGTGAAAAGCTACATTTACAGTTTTAGCCTGAATTATTAAGGACCTTGTCTTATTGTGTGTTATTTTTTCTTCATATCCTGCAAATATGTTTCATGTAGGCACAGGTTAGCCACTTAGATACTAAAGAATTTGTATTATACCATATGCAGTACCACATAATGGTACAAGACCAGCTGATGCTGTTGGGACAGATTTTTAGTTTTACAGTGTAATAGCTTCCTGTAACTTGATGTCAAAGGTTTCACACAATCAAGCCTGTATAAACAAAGCATCTCAGCACATTTCACTTCCTCGTAAATAAACCTTAAAAGCTGAAACTGTACACTGAGCAGATTATGTGTTGCTTTTAATTCCAAATGGCTTGTTTAGGCTAAACTGAGCGTATGCATGAAGTATGAAGCAAACAGCAGAGGATTACCTTCCTCCATATACTGTATATTGGGAGTATTAAAAGGCCATTGCACGATACGCGACCATCAATTGGTTTGTTTCCTTTGTCTGGCAAAGCGGTGACATCTGTTTTAAAGTGCACACGAGCAACCAGAGCAACACATTCCACCAGCGACAAAGTAAAAGCGAAAGAAAGTTAGGTTCATCTGGCAAATCTGAAAATCTAACTGTCCAGCTTCATTAAGTAGCCTCATGCGCCCCGTTCAAGGGAAAACAGAAAAAAAAAAGTGCAGCAAGCCAGAAAGTAGAAGGCATAAAGCAGGAGAGTGAAAGGAAAAATGGCTTGTGAACCATTGTTTGGATCTTTATGCAAAAACCTCCTTTGTGTTTCTCACTCTTGATCCCCCATAGGCAAAGGAGGAGTGTATTGATCTGCGCTGAAAGGAGACGGCCCTTTCATCACGCGTTCGCCTCACCTTAGACGCCTTTGAAGGCGCTCCTTCAGGAGCGCAGCACCCTCGCCTGGTTACCGGCCGGAGATTAGGCCAGCGCTAACCCACCCAACCCTAATAGGTAGCCGACCGAGGCTGAGGCTGTCTAATTAGCGCTGATCAAAGTGGAGGACGTTATCCCCCAAACAGACCTGCGCATTAGGACAGAATGAAGAAGTTGGCCGCCCAAACTTCTTGGAGACGTAGCATTTTGCTGTTATTATCACTATTACTACTGTTTTATTTTGGCGACGCTGCACCCGTTCACCGTCGCTTCTTTCCACCTTATCGGCCGCGTAGACGTCGTATTTAAGCACAGCAAGACACCGTTTATTTAACAGAGGAAGAGCATTTCCACGGACATGCAACTGACACACTTTGTGTCCTCTTAATCCTAATTTCATAGCACCGACCACCTGAAGCGCTGACCTGCAGTAGAAGAAGAGCGGACGCGTTTGAAATATCAGATTCGATGGTATTCTCATTGGAGCCCATGAAAACATGTCATTTTATCATTGAATATTGAAGCTGTACTGTAAATCACCTAATGAGAATATTGTAATACAGACTAGAAATGTTGAAGGAGAAGCATTTGGTTGCCAGATCTCATGCACTACTGTATTCTCTCTTGACAATTTAAAGCGGAGACAAGTGTAAAAGTTAAGAGAAGGTCCTTGTCTGGAGAACTTAAATAGAGGGGATGAAGAGCGTTTTAGTGCGGGTGGTGGTCACAGGTCTCACATACTGTAACATATGCCTCATCACACGTCAAACGTATCCTTTTGAGGCCGACATCTGCTCCGAAATCAAAGTCTGACCCGTTGGTTTCCTTTTGACTCCCAGTCTCCTAATAACGCACTGTAAGACCCCGACAGCAGCACTTGAAAAAGCCAAACCTGGCGTTTGACCGCGCTCAGATAAGAATCACGCTACAGCAGGAAGCGGCGCCAAAAGTCGGATGTGAGAGCAATTAGTGTGATTGCGAAGAGGAAGGAGAAAAGTGCAAACGTGTCACCGCTCAGACGCGTGCGCGGAGGTCCGAGCGTCTGCAGCGTTGGTGGTCTCCGCTCCTTTCGGGGACTGCGCTGCTTGTGTCCCTCAGCCGCGCTGTTTATTTCTGAAGGCGTTCCCCTGCTTTCCCGATCGGGCAGCGCTTCCCCGAGGCCGGGAGCCGAGCAGCGCTGAGCGCGAAGGCCGGGACGCGGCCGCGAACGCGTCGAGCCTCATCTTATTTACTGTCAGATGTCCGCCAGAAGTTTGATGCAAATGTACAAATTGCCACAACTGTGAACGTATTTGATATTTGATCACATTTCATAGGCGCGCACTCAGCCCCTGCCCGCAGAACTTCACACACCATTAAAAAAGCACACAACGCCCCGAGTTGCCTCCTAATGAATTCCCGATAAAAGCAACTTTATTTTCCATATTTTCTACTTTTTTGTATTACATTTACACATGTCCATTGGTTCGGGGCCACTGAGCTATATGTGCCGTGTCTCTAATCTTAATGGAAGGAGCAACTTTGCCAGTTTGCCAGTTTTGCATATATTTCCCTCCATCTTTGATGCTAACGTTGCCTTCACAGCTCAGGAAAGTTCAGACTTTTTAAACACACAAATGAGACGAACACACGATGCTCGCGCCGCTTTGACTTCACTTTCAACTGCCTCTTTGCTCCGTGTTTAAAACCCCTTTTACCTGTGATCCCCGACATGTGCTCCTCTTTCCTCTGGCATTAAACATATGCTCCCAACATATGTTCCGTGCGACATATGTTCTGCTAAAGCTGCCGTTTGCTCCTGTTTTGTGCCAAATTACAATCATGGATGGTGAAATTTAAATGTGTCACCTTTCTGCGATTTTTAATGAACCCTGATCTACGCTCACGTCTGAGAGAAATAATGAATTTCATGCCCTCCAAGGCAAGAAAGAGATCATGGCATGTGTGTTATTCATCTGTATGTTTATGTTTGTGTGTGGCCATGTGTTGAAGGGAGGATTACTCCCCATCGCCTCTGTGCATTAAACCTCCCCTCATCCAGAGCCAAAGGCCTGACCCAAATATGGCTGAGAGACAACATGTGACCTGTTCCGTTAGCTCCGGGCTGTGGTGGCGGCGGTGGTGGTCTGGTGCAGGAGGAGAGGAGAGGAGTGTGGGGGAGGTGGGGGGTGGGGGGAGTCTATTAGTGGGAGAAAGCACAGATGCCGGCAGATGGCAAACATATTGTCCAGAGCTGACCCAAGCATAGAATAATTACTGGAAAGTTCAGCGCTCTCAGGTCTGCAGCATGACTTCACCTCCGCTCACCCGCCACTGGAAACGCAGCTTTGAGCACAATCTTCCACTCATCGTTAGTCTGTTTGGTATTTTGGTGCAACACGTTAAAAGTAGAGACTTTGGCGCCCTCAATAATCTTTAAATTAAGCTAAATCCTTGCGACTTGGCTAAAATGAGACCGAAAATTGTTGTGTGATAGAAATTTTAAGCCTGACGCTTTCTTCGACTCCAGAGCAAAGGGCCGAAACTTGCAGACGTCAAACATTTAGTGATGAATAAGGTGTTTCAGGATCTTCAGAGCTTTATCTACGCTTCAGGATTTATAGGTGACAGCAGTCAACACAGTACTGACACCTGAAGGTACAGTAACATTCTAAGAGGTCAACATTACTTTCCATTCCTTTCATTCCTATATGTGCGACTGTGCATTAGTTTGTTCTACAGAAACAGAAATAATTTGATAAAGAAACGTATCACTGCATATTTACACAATTTAAACTCGTGTACTTGTGTGACAGGCTGAAATGAGTTGTTTATTATACCACCCTCTGATCTGCCCTCGCACGCACACACACACACACACACACACACACACACACACACACGGATGCAAATGTGTCTTTTGGCTATGAAAAAGCTGTCTGGACTCATTTGTAGACTCCGGCCTGAGGATAAATCAGATCACGGTGATGCCCCCCTCACCCCCACCCCCCCACCCAGCTCATGGCTACTGGCCCAGCTAGGGCCCAGGTAGCGCTGGAGGGGGGCCCTGTTTAGCCAGCAGGCTGCAGATGCTGCTCTTGATTGTGGCTCTGTGTCCCCCAAATGTCCCCGTTGCCAGTAGACTACACACATTACTGTCGACAATAAAACCAACAGAGAGGAATGTAAATCCCCAAAGTTACAAGACTCTGTGTTACAAATATGAGTAAATATGGCTCTATTATCCACTCACACAAAAATGTATTGTTTATGTTGTTATAATACACATCGGGCCCTCATTGAAGCCTCGTCGCTGCTATTTATTCACCAGTGCACAATTGATATGGATCACGAGTCGACCTGCAACAGTCTGCAGACATTAATGTAAACAAGGTTGATGTTTGCGGAGGCACAGTTATCAGCGTCCTCGTACGGAGGCGAGTTCAAAGCGGCGCAATAACAGACAAAACAAGCCTGTGGCCCGACGACGGATGAATTTACATTAACTCGTAGCGGCGCTCCCCTTTTGAAAGGCCAGAATTCATTTCATGCTAATGATAATGACAATAATTCACAATGGACAAGAGAGGAGGCCTTGCAAAACAACTGCGTTCCCGTCTTAATATGATCAGTCGTGATGATTTTCTCCACGATAATGATTCATCAAACGATTCTGTGGCGGTCACAAAAGGGCTCAAGTCATTAATAAAAGAACAGAGTCAAAGCACCTTGGGGATCTTTTTTTTTTCTTCCTCCCCTTTTTTCTTCTTAAAGCAAGTAAAAAGTGAGCAGCACATCTGAATGAAATCTCATTGTTGGATTTCAAGATGTGAATAAAATTCCATTTCAAATTAAGGCCCATTAGCATCACTAAGAGTTGTAGGATTCGGGTGACCTTTCCGTTCCACAGAGCTTGATGTTAGAAGTTTCACTCCTTCTCTTAAGAGAAGTGAAAGCGAAGGTCTTCTCTCTCTTTTTCCTTTTTCATGTTATGATGACAACAGCACCGGGAGATTTGACCTCCAAACCGAGATACGCAGCATTTGAAAAAAGGTATTTTATACATAAACTCACAGTGTCACACATCTGGAAGTTCTCCCTTTGTTTCTGATAATATACTGTAGACTGTAAGTTGATGTCTGGATGTTTATCGTGTTAATATTTCAGCATTTTAGCATTTTTATAAAGTTTGATTGAAAACATGAGATATAAAGATAAAAGGTGGCCATTTATTCCTCTGAAACTTTTGGATGCTACTGAGGATACTCAAAGGACGTCAAACCTGGTCCTCCACTTAGACCCTAATAAATATTTGTGCCTGTGGATTCCAGGCTCTCAGCCTTTATGTGAAGGAAATAAACAGCAGCGTATGCTGCGAGCCAGTGCACCACAGTGCTACTCGTCCTTATAAAACGCCGCTGTACAATACAATCTATACCTTAAAGTACTTTACCTTTAACATTAGAGTAAGTGGTCACACGTGGACAGTGTGACCAAGGCAAAGAAAAAGTCACACATTTGCTTTAAAGGCAAAGCTTTTAAGGTTTTTTTCCTGGAGAATTCTCATATTATTATATTATTATGCATAACATTCTATTATTTAGAGTTAAAGTTGGAAGGTGCATGTGCATCTTTCCACAAACATTTCCAGTATCACTCACTTTGACGAGCTGTCAAACATTCCCAACCTCAGGACTGAACTGTGTGACCCAGTTCCAGCGAGGCTGTTAGCGGTTCAGACCTTTAATATTTGGAATGGAAATATGGAAAAACCAGGTTAGGAATACGTGGTACATCCAGCTGTAGATTATGAAGGAACTGCCTGAACACTGTGAACATCACAGACGAACAATATCAAATGGGCTTTTTTTTTGTCTCTCAAGGACAAAATCACCTCATACCTTCATTCATTTATTTATTTCTTTTGCCTTTAATTTCACAATCAGAAAAGCTCTCTCCCTCGTTTGTATTGTCTCCTATAGCTCGTCCTCCACTACCAAAGTAGAAAGGAGGAGGAAGCTTTTTGCTGCCTTTTTAATCCCTTTGCACCCTAATTGGCCTCTCTTTGCTGTGAAGTGAGTTCAATCTTCAAGCAGATAAAACAAGTGTTGGGTGAGGGCTCAGGCACCATGGCACTGTGTTCCCAAGCATGAAGTGAGCGGGTTTGAACTAATATTCATGCCTCTGCAATTAGAAGCCCCGGGAGGAAAAGTAACTTGCCTTTTTTATCTTTTACCTATTCTTGGCGGCGAATGAGATGTTGATGGCTGCTCTCAGATCCGCACTTCTCGTTTGTGTGAATGCAGATTGGACTAATTACAAGCGGGCGTTCACGCGCCATTAGGTCGTCTGCAGCCCGAGCGTCGGCCTTTCATCGTGTCAGCAAGGCGAACGGCCAGCGGCGAGGTGTTCGCTGAGGTGTTCCAGCCTTTTGGGCCGCAGACGATGTGATGGCTTGTTTCCTATGGTTTTAGCCCACGAACCAAAGCACGGGGACATCGTTGTACCAGGATTAGTCTGTTTGCTGTGATTGCTAACAAGCTTGAAGAATGGGGTTAGGTCACATGGCACACGCAGCCTTACGGTATCTGTTCCAATGCTCTGACCTCTTACTGATCACTGTGATCAGTCACTCACATGGGATCCTGACCTGCAGTACAGTAGGTAGGACACAGGCAGTCCCAGATGGAAATGTGGGTTAGTGCCTTCTACCCGTATGGAATCTGAAAACTGACTTTCAAACATATCATCGATCAATAAGAATGTTACACTTTACCCACACAGTCTAGTGGCTCATGCATTGACCCGAGTGAGGTTGACCACTCGGCACACAATGCTTGGAGGAATACAGCGGTGGGCTCATTGAGTTTACAGTGAAGTTGGGTGTAATCAGCACAGATCACTCAGAAGGAGTTACAGGAGGTGAGAGTTCGTCTCCTGATCCACTCACACCTCCTTCCTGTGTCCAAATGATGAGTTTCAGAGGAAGGAGTAGGAAATATCAGTGATGGGCTTTTGATGCCACCGAGCTACTGTATAACACTTCAGTTAATAAACAGGATTTGAATGTAACCAGCTCAATTAACATCCAGCGATACAAGTTGCAAAATGCCTCTCAACGAACGAACACACGGTCAAATCAGTATCAACAAACTGCACAGTTCACACGGAAGTTAGAATTTGGCAGAACGCGTTGCAGCGGCTCCTTCGGATGTGCCAGATTAACTAGAGGGCACATATAATGCTCTTTTAAAGCCTATTTGTTGCTTTCATGTTAATTTACAGCCCAGTTTTGAACTGGGAATATCTAACAGCAAGTTGCAGCCCAGATAGTTTTGCCCCGTCATTTCCACACGTTTTGGCAGCGCAGCTCCAGCAGCCTAATATTCACACTCGTTTATTCATTTGTTTGTCTGTTTACGTTATATGTTTGCTTATTTATCTGTCTCTTTATTTTTTAATGAGTTGAAAATCCACCAGAGGAATCGGAG